>NC_072735.1:13060986-13257515 GCF_026930045.1 Uloborus diversus
GGTCCAAGCTGAAAAAGGCACGGAACATCAAAAACGGTCAAATGAGAACAATAGCGATCGTGATTGCTCAAAGAAAAAAAAAACTAATGTACAAGTCTCCTTCGTTATCAGCTACTATTACAGCATTTTAAACATAAAAAAAGTCTGTTTGCTGGTGAATTCTATCAGAACTTCAAGTGTCTCACAATCAAGCTCTTCAAACCCAGAAGGTAGATTTTCGCACATAACAATATAGTCTGATAAAATAACAGTTCTCCCAATTATTTTTTTCTACCACATCAAATTTGTCAAATAAGCAATCAATTTGATCTATATTTTTTTCTCTCCAGTTTTTGTGTTTCCTTTTTTCAATCATTCAAGTAAATTTTTCAGGAGTATCACTTGCAATGGTACTTTCACCTCTTTTATTATCTTTCCTTATTGCTCAACCTTTTCTCACCTTGATTTTTTTGATATCCGCTGACACCCTAAGAGCTTAAGAAAACACTCACTGCTACACAAGAGCACGAGGGCTCTTTTGTATCAGTTTTATCTATAATTTACAGATTATTATGATCTATTTCATCTGAAAGGTCACTTGGAATCAGAAATGAATTTCTTATGGAATCGTCAGAAAATGTCCCTATGTTTGTCTTACGTGGTATAGTTCGCATTTTTAATAAAGTAACAATATAGTGTAAATTTAATAAAAACAAGTTAAAAACTCTTAGCTAGAAAAAAAAAATAGCTTGAATTTTGACATCTTGAATTCAAATTATGTTTTTCGCAATCACGAATGTGTGTATGTAGGCGTGTGTGTTTGTGTATGGTGGGTATGTGTGTTTGTGTTTAGGCGTATGTGTATTTGTGTGTAGGCATATGTGTTTGTGTCTGTGTGCAGGCATGAATGTTTGGGTAGTTGTGTGTATGTGTGTGTGTGTTTTTGTGTGTAGGTGTCTGTATGTATGCGTGTGTATATGTGTATGTGTGTGTATGTGTTTGTGTGTGTAGTTGTGTATGTATGCGCGTGTGTGTAGAACATGGATGCAACCTGGAGACGGCTTTCTCTATAGGAGCAGCATCGTGAGGAGTCGGTCGACGGTTATGGTGCGGAGGGTGGCGGTGGGAAAATAAAATGATAGGACGCCAAAAACAGTCAAGTGAGAATAATAAGCAATCGTGATTGCTCAAAAAAAAACATCCCTTTTGAATCATAATTCAGTATGGGGCACAGTTAGACTGTGTCATTCTGCCCCCAACTACGACTGTCTCACTGTACCGCACTCTGTGTTTTTCTTTTAATTCAACATTTTACGGATTTCGTTTAACGCCTATCAAAAATGTTTTTAATGATAATTAATTCACAAATCGAAACGTTATTGCTCAATGCATGCGATATTCAAAGTAAAAGCATTGTTACCTGAAATCAGAGAAATAACGAGAATTCGATTGCAAACACAAGCAGAAAATTCATACCCAGAATATATGAGGCCAATTGCTGCAGATTCATGAGTACCTAGCATCATTACCCGATTATAATGAATGAATTCAAAAAATAGCTTTGTTTCACTGTACCCCACGTGTCACTATGCCCCACCCTCCCCTACTATGTTGTTATAGTATGTAATTGGTATGTCATTTTGGCATAGTATTTTCATTTCATTGGTATGTAATGGTATCACATTGTATTTAATTCTTGTCATTTTGTATGTAACGTTATTTTATTATCGGCAACTACTATCGAACTTATCAATAGAAATGTAACAAGTTCCCTACGGCACATTCTTCAACGCAATTTTGTTAAAGATCATCCCCAGCTTTGAGCAAAATAATAATCGACGCAAACACCAGAAGCCCTTCAACTAAATGATTTTATTTGTACTTGTCTTCGTCATATTTGTCACTTCATAAATTATTTGCACAACATCTATAAACACTAATTCTCTTATAATATACTTGTGGTACCCGCACGGATTTGCCCGTAATAGAAAAATTAAAAAGTTTTTTGGTTCGCCTGTCTATTTACAAATAATGTATGGTGAATTTTCTCGCCAATTGGCTTGTACCCATGTTACGGTTCCACGTTCTGATAATTTCGTATCTCGCCAATTGGCCTGTGCCCATGTTACGGTTCCACGTTATGATAAATTCGTAATTTACTCGTCCATCTAATGATAATTTTGTTCTTAAAATTGGAATAGAAAAAGAACCACATCGAATTTTCGAAAAATCGCTTCAAGGTGCTCACCCCCATGCTAGAAACTAATTTTGTGCCAAATTTCATGAAAACCGGCCGAACGGTCTTGGCGCTATGCGCGTCACAGAGATCCGGACAGACAGAGATCCTGACAGAGAGACTTTCAACTTTATTATTAGTAAAGAAAATAGCCCAAATAATAAAAAATAATGACCTAAATGCATATTAACTTACCACACACACAAATCTTACTCTTAGAAGCTTTATTTATAACAAACAAAACTTTTTTTTAAAATTAAGTCAAGGGAAAATGAATTCGATGAGTTATACAAAAATAAATTGCATTAATTTTTACAGAGGTTTTTTGTGAAAAAAAAAAAAAAAAATTTTTGCTTAACATTGAGCTTGCTTTACATTTCAATTAATGGGAAGGTGTAATCCCTTTACAAAAAAAAAAAATGTTGTGTTTTATTTTGTTTAATGTGTGTGTTCACTCTTCAATTTATTTAATTATATGAAAAACGTGTGAGTGCCTACACTATATCAGCAGTAACAACCTTGTTAATGTTGAAAAACCCCGATTATTTAGAAACATTTATGTGGCATCCTTAGGGTTTACATATTACTGCAAGTAATTACTCCCCCACCCTATTGTATTATTTTTTATCATCCATAATATCTTACGCTTATATTGTGCAACGTTCTAAGATTAAAATAACTTTGTCTTTCTTTCAAAGCAAACTTTTTTTTCGAAATTAATTAAGCATTTTTTTCTTTCAGTCACACGTACTTAAAAAACTGAACTTATTTACAAATCATTAAAGTAATAACATTTTGAAATGCTTTGTTGTTAAAAAACACGTATTCTATCTATTCAAATACTTTAAGGCTAAGTCAGTCCCTATGAGAAGTTTAAAGGAAAAAAAAAACATTGGTCTCCAATTCCACTTCTCAACTTATATTTCTTTTCCAAAAAATGTCAAAAAGCATTAACCTAAAAAAGTTAATTGTTATATTAATTATGAATTTGGTTTTATTTTCTAATGATGCTTTTTTATAAATATTCTTCTTTTTCGAAGCGTTTCCCATTGTGCCTTTCTTCCTTTCTTTTTTTTTAATTTTTATTTTTTGGAGCACAAAGACTTGCACAAAAAACATTTAAAGCAATTCGATCGACGCTTAATTTACTTTTTGTTTCATTTAGTTCATATTTGATGATATAATTAGTAGATTATCAAAAAAAAAGATGTTTTTCAGTGGGAAGGGGAGAGTGCGATCGGTATAATAATACTGTTAAATATTAACTTTGTTTCATGAAAAAAAAAAAAACTATTAATTAAAGGAAAAAAAAAGCTACTGTAACTGAACAAATAGTGTCACTACAAACATTGCCTTTTTTTAAAGAGCTATGTTAACTAGTTTGTAAATAAGTTTAACTAGATTAGTTAAACCTGTTGTTAACTTTCAATATTATTTATATAAAACAATAATTAATGCTTGAAACTCCATTCTCCAAAAAAAGAGGGAATGTTCTGATAAAATTCAAACTAGATTATAGGTGTTTATAATCGTAAATGCATAGAGTGATATACTGAAGCAATAACAGCAAGGTGCAGATTTAAATGGTTTTTAAACATTGCAAATAATTTTTTGTGTTACACCTTGCGTTCCAAAAAGGAAAGGAAAATGTTTTCCTGAAAAAGTCAATTTAAGTACTAGGTGCAATATACCTACAGCCCGGTCGATATATTCAGATGATATACTGCATGAAGTTCTGGTTTTTGGGCGGCAACTTGCTGCTTAAAACTAGGTGTTTATGATCGTACAATGCACTAATAAACTGTAAACCGAAGTTCAAAAATTTCGATTTACAGTTTGTTAGTGCATTGTATGTAGAATCATATTCCGCAGCTAGCCATGTCAACGTAATTCTCAAAAAAATAATAATCCTTTGTAATTATTTATCAGCGTCCCTCCTTTTGCATGCACCAGACAAACGTTTCCGTTTTTCCTGTAAAGTAGAAATTCTGTGCTTACATTGCTCTGACTCCCAGGTACATGTTTATCATTTTACATTTTTCATTTGTTCCAAGTTATTATAAGGTACAGGTCTATTTACTGTGCGTGTAATACTATGTTTTCGGAACGGTTACGTTGATTTTGTAACCCCTAGATCATATGTATGTTTTCATGATCTGACTCATTCAAACACGACGCCTAGCCTTCACTTTCGAGCGACCCCTTATATTCGAATGTCAATATCAGGTACAACCGTTTCATCTTTTAAGGGGTTACAGTACCGCAAAAATGATGAAAGGATCAAAAATTTTTTTATTGCTTATTTCAGAACTAAAAACTATTCTAAACACAGGGAAAAAGTTTCATTGTTTTAGTTCAAATATTTAAAAAGTTATTAGTGGTTTCAGGCAATGCTCGCTATGTGTTCATATGCAAAAGAAAAACTTTAAATTGCTTTTTCTCGATGATGATATTTTTGTGTTTTCATGTCATTAAAATCCCTAAGGATTTTTTTCTATTAAAGATACAGCTTTAAAGTAATACCTTTTGCAATTGGGATAACATAGTTGACAAAACTGTTCATTGGATAAGCATTTTATAAATTACTCAAATGTTTAGAGCATGTTAAACCTCTAAAAACAATTTTTTTTAAAAAGAAACTTTGATTTTTTACGTAATTAATCACAGAAAATTTTCTAATAAACTCATAAGCAAATGAATGCACAGATTTTTAGAGATGATTATAGTGATTGTTTAGCAAAAAAAAAATAATAATAATAATTAGTGCAAAAATAAAAAAACCTTAAGGATTTCAAAAAATTGAAATTTTCTTTAATTTTTTGAATTTAAAAAAAAGTAGGCAATATTTTAAAATTTTGAAAATAAATTATTGATTAAGAAACAAGTATGTTATGGTTTCAAAGAAATATAAAATTTGCTTAATTTTAAAAAAATGTTTGAAAGGTACTGTGACCCCTTAAGGATAAATGGATTCAACAAAAAGCAGGAATTAGTAAATGAAGGGAGCTAGGCCAATCATTGGTTAAGCAAAATGTTGGTAAAGAGCTCAAGTCACGTGACTCAACAACGACGAATGGTTGACACGTTTTGCGTGAAACTAGCGAATGAAACCTGATTTCTTCCAATGTTTTTCTTTAAAATCTATCCGTGACCTAGGGGGTCTTTCCTCCATGAGTAAACGTCTTTAGTCTCTCCATTTTATCTCTTCTCAATGGGATTCACTATAAACTGAAAACATGGCAATATTAATAATAATTAATTTGAATTTTGACATATTGACTTCAAATTATGTTTTTTGCAATCACAAGTGATCGTGAGTATGTAGGCGTGTGTATTTGTGTCTGTGTGCAGGCATGAGTGTGTGTGTGTAGGTGTGCGTGCGTGCATGTGTGTGTGTGTAGTTGTGTATGTATGCGCGTGTGATGTGTAGGATATCTACGCAACTTGGAGACTGTTTTCATTAAAGGAGCAGCATCGGGAGGGGCCAGCCGAGGGTGGTGCTGCAGAGGGAGGCGGGAGGAAAATAAAATCATAGGACATCAAAACAGTCAAATCGAACCAAAGACGCATAAATAAGTTATTTCTTAGTTAAAAAAAATACACCATCATTTCGTAGTGATATACACACATAGAATTTCTGTGTTAAAGCAGGGAAATGTTATTTTTATTTATTTCTCTATTTATTTTTGTAAAAACGAAAAAGAAAAAAGAACACCGCTGAGAAACTTCTTCAAAAGAAAACTTGCTTTGCCGGAACAAAGTTTTTCTATTATGCAAAAAGGAGACTTTTCCTTTTTGAATTCAGCTTCGAGCATTTTAAGCAAATGATTTCAACCAGAAAGTGCTCTTTGCTGTCTCCGATTTCCATTGGATCATTTCTTACCCTTTTTTTCCGTAGGGCATTTCTTTGTTTCCTGTTAATCGTGTTGCTCTTGAGAAAGACGTTCTTCCTCCTCCATTTTTCAATCATTGACGTTTCGGTGTTTAATGTTTTTGTTACCTGTTCTTATACGAGCAAGTGTCTTTTGTTTTCAGTAATAGGTTTTATACATTGTCTTTCAGAGCTTTTTTTAATTCATTTTTTACCAATAAAAATGCAATTCTGGTTTTTGGTTATTTTGAATACATAAGTATATATTTGATTGGATTTTGCTTTTATTTATAAATATTTAAATCTTGGAATTAAAATGGCGCATCTTAGAGAGTTGAAGTAAGTTTTTACATTAATATTGCATTACTTTTAAATGCTCTTTACTTGTTATACGTTTGTGTACATGTCTTGTTTTTGGTAACTGTTGTTATTATACGAACAAATGCCATTTGTTTTTATTTATAGGTATCATATGTATAGTTTTTCAGTAAGTTTTTGGATTAATTGTTTTTTTTTTTTTTTTTTTAAACTAAAAATTGATATTTACGTTTTCGGGTACTCTGAAAATAAAAGAAAAAAATCTTTGTAGAATGATTTTACGTGTAAAGATTTAAACCGTTTGTTAGGTATTAAACACGAAATTCTGTCTAGAACTAAACGAGCCTACTTTCCCGTATACCCATACTACTTTCTAGTACCTGATCAATATTCTCAAAAATAGCTAAAATCGCAAATTTTTTCAAACATTTTTTAAAAACATTTTAAGCTGATTTCTAGGAATAAGTATTTCTCACTCATCTAAAAAATTAGATGCGTAAAAAAAAAAATAAATAAATAAACGAACAAAGAAAATAGCAGCACTTTTTAAACAAAGCAGCTAATACACTTTTTTCCATTAAAAAAATTCTTTAACAGCTTTCAAAAGGAAAAATTAATAATTGAATTTAATAAACTCATTAAAATGAATACTTTATATAAAAAAAGCGTTTCTTTTTCCCCTGTTTCCAAAAATAATTTTTTAATAAATTAATACTCTTACCTAAATAAATAAAAACTATAAAATGTCAACTTAAAGAAATAATGTACACTGTCAAAAAAAAAATCGTCTGCGCATGTCTTTATGTAGAAACATAAATGACTTCGAGTTTATCCGCGAAAACTAAATATCTAAATTAAAACTTTAGCGTGAAAAAAAAAAAAAAAAAAAAAAAAAAAAACAAGTCATATTAACAATAATTATTTTACAGTTAAAACCATAGCTGTGGAGTCGGAGTCAATCTGATTTTAGGATAAAGGAGTCGGAATCGAATATCTAAGAATCGGAGTCAGTCACTTGTCCTCCGTGAATAAATTTTCGCCAAAGCTATGAAGTCAGAGTCGAAGTCGGGGAGTCGGAGTCCGACTAATTGTAGGGCACAGGAGTTTTAGTCGGAATCAGGTGCCCCTAAATTCTCGGAGTCGGAGTCTGGAGTTCGGCGTCAAGAGTTATTTCCTACAAAAATTTGTTTGAAGTAAATCCGCCTTTAAGTACGGAATCTGCATTGACTTTCAGTTTCCCCGTAGGCGCTAATGTTAAATGATTTGAACTGTTCAAAATTGAACGGAAAATTGTTCAAATCAAAAAGATATTTTACATACAAGTTTTTCATCAAAAACTTTGTCCTACAAAGTTTAAAGCAAATTCGCCTCACAGTTCGGAATTGCCTTGAATTTCGCCGTAGGCACTAATTTTAAGTTTTTTTTTGAATTGTTCAAAATTGAACAAAAAATAGTTCAAATCAAAAAATGAAATAGCGGAATAAGGTGTCCTCGTGGAGATCTTTCGAACAAAAAAAAATTTGTTCAAATCGGACTGTTCACTTAAAAGTTATTAGGGGGTGGCAGACAGACCGACAGATAGATCGACAGACATTTTTCACCATCTCAATACCCTACTTTCCAATTTTTAATTTTTCGATATTTATTTAATTATTTCTTTTTTTATTTTTGACTCTTTTTTTCGTAATATTTTCAAGCTGCATTAAGTCTTCGTTCATGCTTTTTTCGTCTTTCTCTGACTTTTACTGGAAAAGTAGGCTAAAAAATGACACTTCTTGGACAACTAGTGCTTATTTTTGGTTTGGTGTTGTAATTCTTTAAAAGGTAGTTTACCTTTGTCTGTTTTCAGTTTATGTTTTGTTAAATGTATTTGATAACTATTCTTTTCCGAGCAAGTGCCTTTCGTTTTCAGTAATATGTTTTTACACATTGGGTTTTAGTGGATTTTCTTAACTAGAAAAATAACAATTCAGGATTTCATTTATTTTGAAAGCATAATTATGAATATCATAGTTTTTTCCCCATATTTGTAAAGCTTTAATTTCCTCGCGCGTTAAAAATAAGGACCATTCATGTTTTAGGTTTTTTGTTTTAGTGTTGTTATAATTCAAATACACTTTATTTGATCTCATCTCTAAAAACTATGTACAGTTGGCTCTCTGTTTAACGACTTTCAAGCGACCACAAAAAATCGTCCTTAAATAGAAAACGTCTTTAAATAGAATGCTTTTAACACTACAGTGGACCATCTGGGACCGTGAAAAGCCGTCGTTAAATAGAGAAAGTCGTTAAATAGAGCGTCGTTAAACAGAGAGCCAACTGTATTTTATGTTTTTTAACAAAACTTGCAATGCCATCCAGTAAAATCCTACTTCGTGCATTTAAATGCATAGGAAATGGTTGAGAAATGTTAATGCATTTTAAACCTTCAGTGTATTTATCGTTATGTTATTGTGCTACGATAATAAATTATTTTTGAATAAGAAAAAGAACTGACTTCAAAAAACTAAGACGAACTAAAAAGTAAAGAATAATTTGTCACTTACATACGATTTCCTACCCAAACCTATAACTCAAATTTATTTTACCATTCCAGTACAAAAATCAACCAAACTAAGCACCCAATTATAAAAAAAGCACTGGTTTTAATTACAATACAATGAATTATTTTCATACCTAACTAATTATATACGATCTCTTAATTTTTAAAACACTTTTGAAGTCGGTGCCTCCTATAAACTACTACCTAACGTAACTGAGTAGGTTTAGCTTTAAAACTAATTTCGCGTTTACTTAAATTAGTGTTTAACTCAGGATTCGGTGGGTTGTCAGTAACGTTAAGTATCAGTAAAAAACAAACCTGAAAAGGCAAATACATATTATTTAGTATGTATATTTCTTGAAGGAAACACTAAATATAAACGATATACATTTTTCAGGTTTTCTAATCCTTTCCCTCCCCAAACACCAATGTTGAATAAATTCTTGAAAAAGTATTAATTTTTGATTATTGAAGGCAATGGATTACATCAAAAAGACTCAGTTACTTACAAACATAATACCCTGTGCATCTGTACCCTGTGATAATTTTTCACAGGTATTGCGTCACTTGCTGCATTTAACTTTCACACAGAATTGTTTTGGAAATAAGCAACGTTGTTAACTATGCATAACATACATAGTTTATATAGTTCACAGTATGCATCGATAATAAAACATCCATCAGTGCATGAGATAGTAGGAAAATATATTGCTAAACGAACTGTATTCTAATTGAAGTTTTAAAGTACAGTCGACTCCCGCGCGCTACAACGCGATTCGACTTACACGAAATAGCTATAACGCAATTTTTTTCCCCCATTTAAGATATTTAGACGTAACGCGAATTAATCGCCAGCAACACGAAAATTTTCGGAAGTTGAATCGTTGTGCATAAGTCTCGACTTTCTGCTGTTGGCTACTAAAAATATTTTTTCCCCCAAATGAAACTTCATCCCTTTAGCATCACTGACATCGGAAGTTCTCACAGCGTACTAGTTTGAACATCGCTTTGTTAGTGCATACAAATAACTCTACTCCTCATTTTCCATAAACTTTTTTTTCATTCTAAATGCGAAAATTGATGAAATGTAATGACACCTATCTACACTGCTTGACAATTGCTAAGGAACAATTACGTTTTTTGGAATAGTTAAGAATAGATAATGATTAAAGAATTGGAACGAAATATATAGTTAGTAGGGAGGATGTGCCTTTATTATAAGTACAAAATAATACAGATATTAATGCATTAATGAAGTAAAAACTTAAAAATAAAAAAATAATCATATTTAGATGATTTTTATACAACAACAAAAAATTATCTAGGTCAGAATGATGGAGACATGAGTACCTTAATATGATGTATGATTAAAAGGGACACTAAAGCACAATTTACATCTGTTTTCCATACTCCCCACTAATCATTGAGGAGTGCTGGGGGGATGTTTTCCTACTCCTCTCTCAATGCGGATTTGAGTTCTTGTACTGTTCTGGGAGGAACGGTTCTTCGCGCAACAAGTCTGCCAAGAGCCTCCCAGGCAAGTTCAATTGGATTTAAGTCGGGAAAGTAATCAGGCTACACTGTCAAAAAAATCCCTTTTTATACGCTACATTTTTCCTCATTTTTCGACGAAAAATATCCGTTTTGGGAAAAATCGCAAAAACACAGAAACTTTCCTTCAAGTTGGTCCGCGCATGCGTAGTTGACATTTTTATCGTTCTTCACTTGCGTAGCCTACGAAGATCTGCTAGTGTGGAGCGTTTCATCCTCGTAGGCTACGTCACTTACCGCCGGTTAACGCAACGCGGAGCCCGCCAAATGCCTGCCGAAAAGCTGACAACGGTACGTGGAATTCGTTACTTCAAAAAGAGTCGTCAGCAGGAGTAATTAATCCGTATTGGGTGAGTACTTATTTTTGAATTTGATTCCATAAATATGTATTGTTCCTCTTTACTTGAAAGCTGTACGTAATAAGCTAGAAAAAAACAAACTGTCTTAAATTCGCAGATTAGTTGACGCCGCCATATTTAAATTTGTATCAAAAGAAAGCTTCTAATTATTCAGCAGGAACATAACAAGGCTTATGCGAAGCTTCAAAATGTACTTTTATTTGGACTTACTTGAAAAAGATTTGCTTTAAACCTAAGTAATTGTTTTGAAAGTTCAAACGATATTTCCAGTAAATTGATTTTACAGTAGCGAAACAAAAATGTTCCTTTTGATAAGCCTTGAGAAAGGTTTTTGTTGAAAAATTTCAATAAAAGCAGTGTAATTTCGTTTTAATAAAAAGTTGTCGTTGTTGAAAATGATAACACAAATTCCTATGCTAGTAAGAATAAATCTTTGTTTATATTACTTGAAATAATTAATAAGTAAATTGAACGAACCTTTTAAATTTCTCTATCGATGAAAAATATTTTCCTTTTTGTTATGAAATTTAAAATATTCTGTATCATGGAATTTGATTCTTGTTTTCATTTTTAATACATAGACCCTGATCTATAAATTTTGGGCCCCCCTGCCAAAAATCAGTAGGGCCCCTAACCACCCACTAAGTTGCTCATTCCCCCCCCCCCCCCCGTCAAGAGGGATTGTTGTACGTTTTTAACTGCTGCAATATTTCTACTGGTTTCTGTTATTTAAATGTTTTATTAAAGGTTTTCAACTTGTTTAAACGCTTCTGGGTAGCTGTATGGAGTTTTTATCCAGTTGTTTAGAAACTCATTTTATTAATATATATCAGCAAGAAAACAAGTGTCTCATAACTTTACATTACCCCCCCCCCCCTCCTTGCTTATGTGCTTTAGTAATATGTGTGATGAGTTTAAATTTTTCTCACATTTGTACCATAACATTGAAAAATATATTGAACTGTTAAAAGACTTGTTATAAAACATTACTATTTGAGTCAGTGATATTTTTTCAGCATGTTAGGGGAGAATTTTTATGGGGTTAATATCCAAACCCCTTTTTGTCCATTGTGTTGATTATTGCTTTTTGCATTGAAGTACTTTGCTAGCTTTTTTAATATTCAAATTTATGAAAAAACCAGGTAATGTAATGTTGAAACAGCATCAACTGAATATTTATAATTTTAGCATTCATTATATAATTTTAACTAGGGAGGCACCGAATACTCGATTTTAGTCTTACAACACATTGATATTATATTAATCTTACTATAACTAATTCATTTAAATATGAAACATTAACCAGAAAAAAAGTTTATATTATATTATCAAAAGTCAATTTAGCTGCTAGTTTTGTCTATTAAATACGCTGCCGAAAATTTTTTCAATTGGTAAATAGTAGAAAAGGTGGTCAATAATATATGGAAGGAAACACTTAGTATATTAAATTTTGCAGTATTTAAATTTTTGAATTTTCAGTCATAGGAAATATTAAATAGAGATGTACCAATTATTGTTTTGGTAGAGTACAGAGCACCCGACCAATTATGTTTTAAATGAACCATTAACATACAACGTGATAAATTTTGAAAACTCATATAAATATCTATATAGACCTCCATATATAATAGTTTTCAAAACTAATTCCAGCCAAAATTCAATTTTATTTAAAATATTTTGTTTACAAAAAATTTTTTTTTTATTGAAAACAAATCAATGAAAGATATGATTAATCAAGTTGGAACTAATACGAATTATATGAATCTATTATAGTTCTAGTCATCTGCCAAACATGAATAATGTTTTTAAGCAAATAAAACTGTTAAAAACACAAATGTTCAGGAGCACTGCTGACACTTGTTTCGGCGTTACAAGCAATGCTTTTTCAATTCACAAAAGGTAAGCATATGGATGTAAAGACTTCCATCTATTTTTTTTAATTTGTCGTTGCAAATACTCGTACTTTTTTATTAATTGAAAAATGTGTATTGAACAATATTTAATTTTTTACAATTACCGGGTATTGGCAGAGTCAATGGCATACATAGCACCCTCGGGAGAGGAGGGCGCACGTTCTAATATATTAAAAGAAATTTGTTAAAAATTTAAAAAATTCATATGGAACCAGGGGGGGGGGGTCAAAGAAATCTATGAACTTTACTGTGCCAAGTACTCAGTACGTCTCTATTAAAAACTCAAAATTATCTTAGAAAAAATGAGTCTATTATTTTTTAATCAATTTAGTATTGAAATGAAACTATCAAGATCTATTTGTGCTAAAAAGTTGATTATTTACGTATTGATAACCTATGTTTTAGATTTTCCCAACATTGATGATGTGTAAAATTCTCATGTTAACACCTTTCTTAGGACGTTTTGGTAAGTTCATATTATATTTATATTGAAACCCAGCACCAAAGTTGGACAATGTCTGAAAACAAATGCTCACAACATGAATGGATCATGAACAAATGTGCCAATGGGGTGGGGTGTGTGAAAGTCGCTTCCGAAATTTTAAAAGTATTTTTTTCTAAAAGAGCAAGCTTATAAACATAGGATCTGACCACTTTTTTAAATACATAATTTCAAAGTTTAATATTTAAACAAAGTTATTTTAATGGGTGCACAGATTCAATTATTATTATTATTTTTTTTTTTTTTTTGCTTCTGCTCATGACACCACAAATGATGAAATGCCATCCACTAATGTCATTAGCGCAGAGCGCAATATATCATTCGCATCTTTACTCACATACTGATATGGTTGAAAAGCAAGCATAGAGCGCAATATTCAATTCACTTCTGAATTATCATAATCTGAAAATGAAGTCGACAGCAAGCATCGGCATTCAGTAAGCCACTGGAGTACCTGCCAAATTTGATCATTTGCGACGTCATAAAGACCACGCCTTGTTTGAAAAATCGTACATTTTTTAAAAAAATAGTTGAAAATTAACTGTTTTGAAAATAAGATTTTCCTTGCTCCATGTTTTTTTTTTTTTTTTTTTGCTCATTCTATCACCTTCAGTGACAAAACGTAGTACTTTTGACTGATGGAAACAACTCCATTCCGAAATTTATTTTCAGAGTTAGTGCATTTAAATTTCATCAGTTCGCAGTCAGGCAAATTGATAGTGATCCAAGTCTTACTTCATATTTAAAAGATGGGTGAAATACTCCTTACATTTCTAATTAAGCCAAATAGATGTCAGAAAAGTCATTTTTAACTCTAAGGTGTTTGAGTTAAAATTTCACTTTAATGATGTCTATTGAATATTTACAGTTAGAAAAGCATGTTCAATTGTCCATAGTGAAAAAATTTGTTCTAATGTGACTTAATTTTATTCTTCTGTGACCAAAATTCATATGAGCTCAATAAATAACTTTAAGAAATTTCGTCAGTAGTTTTGTCGAAAATGTTTCTGGGTTGGGCCACAACTTGCTGTTCTTTAATTTCAATTTTGATATCACAAATAGTTAATACATCATACTTTTTTAGTCTTCTAGAGTCCTTAGAGATGAGGGATTGCGTATTTTTTTCTTATCCAACTGATTTTCCCCTTCTGCTATCTCAATTATGAATGTTTGAAGTCTCGGTTATGAATGTTTGGGTGTTTCGCCAATCTTCCAAGACTAAAATTAGACTTGGATCACCACTTATTTTCCGGATCGCGAATTTATCAAATTCAAATGCACTGATTCTGAAATAATGTAAATTTTCAGACTCAGAGCATTTGTCAATGATCCATTTGTGTTATAAGCAATGTTTTTGAACATTGTCGGATTTCCGAGTTGGTTAAAACATTGACTTCATTCAAATTGTTCTAATGCATGTCGCTCTGTATGAATCTATAGTCAAATTAAAATAAAATGTTTCCTTTGGATCTTTGGTGAGTGCTTCTTGGGAAAACTTTATGGCTTAGAAAAATGAAATTTGGTATGCACATTGCACATGCAATTTTTGTCCGAAGATGAGCAACTCGTCATTCTATTTCTGATAAACTACAGTCGACTCTCGATATCTCGAATCTTTCTTTCTCTCAACGTTTTCATTCGGTCCCAAAATAATGTTTTCAATTCAAAGTTGTCTTTGTATCTCGAATGTACTCCTTTTCAGTCGAAGTAAGAAATTTAAAAAAAATTTCCCCTTTAACTCATTGCTTTGCTTGAGGTTGATTATTAATACAGTAGTGTTCCTTAAAGCGCATAGTGTTGCAAGATTGCGTGACGAAAAGTAGCCAATATTTTTTGTCGCGGCTGACGGTTCAAAATTTTATTGCTGGCTAGTCTTTGGAAGATTTGAAATTTTAATCAAAATTGAAAAAAAGTTTTTTTTTTTTCTGGACGACTCAAAGAATCTGCTTTTAGAACAAAAAGACTTAAATATAATAAGAAACACGATTGACTAAGAGAAAAGAAATCGAGTCCACAGCATATAAATTTAATGACATTTTAAGATGCGATAAAAAAAACGTAAGCGGTCAAAACTAACTTCTTTTTCAAAGTATCTTTTTCTTTTTAATTATCCTCTCTAAAAATATTTTTACGTTTTACTAATATTTAATTTTGTCCCAACTATAAGTGTTCTAGTTTATCCAATATGCACTGTTCCTGACAAAGAAAATACAAATTATTCTTTGAAAAGAAACTTCTGATAACTCAAACTACAAATTATTCAAAAGTTTTAGCTGAAGGTCCCTTGGGACTTCGAATTATTGGAGTTGACTGTAATGAGAAAAAGTAATTTAACGATGTATGTAATTTTTAGGAGATTTTATCCAACAGAACCTGAGCTCGTTTTTACTAGCCTTGTATTAAGAACCTTCAACAATGAAATTTCCCCCAAAAATTTGCTGTTTCATACTTTTTGCCGATAAAAAATTTCCTTCCCCTGTTTCTCAGTAACCTTACCGTTTAATACATTTAAGGGAGAGAAAATTTTAAATATCGGTAAAAAGAAGGAAGAATTCAATTCAGGGTTACAAATAAATATACATTGTTGCGAGTTCTTCCTATGTATATGGCAGTTCAAAGCTAGATAGGCTTAAAAAGGAAATAATATGAGGATGTATTTTCTTTCTTTTTTTTCTGATAAATGCTAATGCATCTTAATTTTTTAAAACGGCTCTCATACACCCTGCATGAAGTGGATAGAACATGTGTAATATACATGCGCTGATCGAAAATCTGTTTAATTGGGACCCAGTCTATATGACATTCAGTTTTTTAAGATATATACTTTTTGCTATAATTCTCTTCTGCCAAAAATACATAAAAATAAAATAGTAAAGGAAATAAAAACAGCTGTGCATCAAATGTTGCAGAAAAAGAGGTAGGGATAAGGAATAGAATATGATATTTTTGATTTTTCCCCTTTCAAAAGAAATGAAAAATATGTCAACCAGAGGGGAGAGGGAGTATTCCCTCCTCCTTTCAAATTGCAGTTCTGTGGTCGGGGGGGGGGGGTGAAGGGCATCATAGCGTATTGAAATAAACTAAATACAATGAGTTGAGTTAGAATCCAACTATAAACACTTGGATCAAAAAATATATTTAGAGCAAAACTTAAATAGGTTGTCCCCAGGGGGGAAGTAATTTTATTTTTATAGTCCTTAACTTGTGTTGTGGTCTGAGCATTACCTTGTTCTTTTGGTACTAAGAGTCAGTTTGCTTTGTGTTTCTGTTCAGTGAAGTTGGATTATTTCTTGCACATATAATTTTTAAATTTAGTCACTAACTTTTTGCTTTAAAATTGTAAATAGTAATTTGTTTTATTTAAATGCCACGGAAAAGGAAATTCTCTTCCTTGTGGTTGGAAAAAAAATGCAATCAAGATCAGCACAGGTGCCATTCAGAAAAGGATCAATTTAAAGCATTTTGTTCTGTTTGTACACTATCTTTCCAATATTGATAATCAGGGATTTTCACAGGTACTGTCTCATGCTGATGTGGCGAGACATAATAGGTTGAAAGTAGCTTGAAAAATTGAACTGTATTTTAAATTCGTCCTCTACTGAAAACAAATTAGTTGTAATGAAGCAATCCAAAGCTTTTGTGCCAAATTCACTCCAAGATAAAAATTTTAAAGCTGAGGTTTTCTTAGTTTTGGTTGCCGTAAAAAACAATTATTCATTTGCATTTTTAAATGATTTATCTGTAATTTACAGGGATATTTTTGATGATTCTGAGATGGCAAAAAAAGTATCAAATTATATGACAAAAGTTAAGTACACAATAAATTTTGGACTTGCACCCTACTTTAAATCCCTCCTCATTAAGGATATTTCTTTCTTATTCTTTAAATCATTTTGATGAAATAATAACAAGGCAAGTAAAGAAGCACTTGGACATACATTTATTCTACTGGTATATGTTTCTACTTCATAATGTGTCACTGTGTTGAATAGTAAAAGATTGAATGCATTCTGTTGTAGTTTTCAAGAATTTGAAACATTTTATCATCCTCTACAAAAATCAAGCTAATGAATTATGTTTAAATTTTAAAAAACTTGATATTTGTTGTCATAAAAATGTACTAAAATTTTATCAAAATCGTGTCCTAAAATTTTTGATATCACCACTTGCATAATTTTAACAAAATGCATTTTTTGTTTGTTTAAAGAGGACAATATTAAAATACAGAAGAGTTTTTAATATTTTTGGATGGAAAGCATCAATACATGCAAGTAATATATTTTCTGCATCAGTTCATTCAACGGTATGTTGTTATTGTCATGCATGTGTGACTTAATTTTAATAACTTAAGTTATAGTTAATATTTGGCTATGTACCTTTGGGAAGTATTTACCAAGACCAATCCAAAAATAAACACTTTTCTAGTAAAAAAAAAGGCATTCTTCAAGTATGCATTTAACATTTATTTAGAAAAGAAATTTGCAATCGTGTTTTGTTGAAAGAGGTTGATAAAAAAAAAAAAAAAAAAAAAAAAAAAAAACTTCTGTCCAGTAGAATTTTATCTATTTGTTGTAGCTCGTCATTGTCTCTTATGGAACAGTTTTTCAATCTCCTAACGCATTACTATTACAGGTGTAGGAATTGTTCTAATTAAAAAAATCATGTAATTCCTAATATCTTGAAATTTATACTAAATATAATAAAATTTTCATAACTTTACCTCACATTTTTTCAAAAAAAAAAAAAAAGTAAATTACCTGCTTTAAATTCGTTCAAACTTTTTTTATTAGTCTTGTTTACAGTCGAAAGTTGCATGTGATATGATGTAACTTCAGGAGATTAATCACTGGCATGTGAAACCTCAAATGGGAGACTTCAGAATTCAAATCTTTAGACAGTGCCAAATTGACTTGCAAAAAATCTAGAAAATTGTTTGAGTGATCTCAGTACCAGTTTGACCACATGAACATTCAAGTAAATTAATGCAGGGTGGCGACAGATCAGGGAGATCAGGAAAAAGTCGGAGAACTTTATTAATCAGGGAAATATCAGGGAATTTTGAAAAAATAACAAAAAATCAGGGAAAATTGATTTTATGAAGAAAAAAAAATTTTTTTTTTTTTGCTTTACAAAATTAAGTTCTCTAATTCCCTACGCATTTTCCGCCAATTATCTGTTCAAAAAAAAAAGTAAAATTAATGAGGTGCGATCATACGCTGCCGCATATTTGTGCATCTTTTTTCCTCAACGTCAAAGTATTGAATGTTACTTATTAACCACAGGATGAACTTCCTAAGATTGCTTCTGTGTCTGTTAGGTCGTTTATTTTACCTAGCTTGAAATTTCCTTTTACGCTTTCAATGCTATGTAAAATAAACAACCATACAGGCAAAGAGGAAGCCTTCATTAATGCCTTAGCTCCTTTGCCTTTATTCCATTATCTCGAAGTAATTAGCGTACTGTAATCACGATTTCAAGAAGAAATCTTTGGTTTTTGAATTAATACTATAAAAGCTTAAAAGTTATTACTTCTTCGCATTTTAAATTTAATTGCTAAAATTGAACTTTCAAGCGTTTTAAATTTAATTGCTAAAATTGAACTTTCAATACAAAAAACTTTGTTTTTTGCCGTTATACTATTTGTTGTCACCGCAGATTATAAAGGTTTTCTTTTCTTCAGACTTAAGTGATTCTTTAATTTTATAACCAAGTTGTATTCTTCTTTTATATATTTTGAAATTATCTTTTTTTTCTTGCATTTTAAAGTTGTTGGTTACAAAAGGAATCTTAAGATTTTTTTTCGTTACATACTGAAATCATTTGAAATAGAGTTAACTTGTGCACTTAAGTAAATATCTTTATTTTTTTATTGTTAAAATGCTGTATTCATTCATTAAACCTATGTTCTTGATTACAGAAAAGCTCCCTATGAATGGATGTCAAATAGTTTCATCTGTTTTGCATAAACATGTCGATTAGTTATGTAAGAATAACTACATTACTTCTATTATTTCACTATTACTTGTCATTCTTGCAACAATTATTATACTGTTTGAAAACTTAGTTCAAAAAAAAATTCAATTGCTTTTTAGTTCTATCATAAGTACACATGTTTTTAAGAGCAATTTTAATAGTTTCTTAAAATTCTTATGCTAAATGGTTTCTGGAAGGAAAGTATTTTTTTTTAAATTTTCTATAATCATTCCATGTAGAAAAATTAAATATACTGTTTTGTAGGCTTCCCCCCCCCCCAAATAATTGACTTGATATGTTTTTTAACCATTTTATTCAAAAAAGTAGCATCTTTTTAAAATATATCTTTAGTTCAACAACTTTACACAACTTAAAACATTTAAAATACTGCATTTTATACAAACATACAATGGATTTCAAGTAGAGCTAAGAAAAAAAAACCATTATCATTGGTAACGTAAATCAGGGAAATTTGGTGAACTTAATCAGGGAAAAGTCAGGGAACTTTTTTTCAGTTACTGTCGCCACCCTGTAATGACAATGTCCCCCCCCCCCTTTTTTTCTTAAAGTAAATTTAGATTTTTCACTTTTGCAATTTGTTCTAAGGTGAATGGTGGGGCACATGTGAGTAGTTCCCATATCCTGTCCATAATGTTAATATTACTGTTGCATACTGTAAGTATTTTTAAAAAATGCATAGGTAAATGCAACAAAATTACATCACTTTTGGAATGATGATTATTTATAGATGGTTGCAACAATGTTAACATTTTTCACCATCAATTTTTTATGTCAATTAAAATAGAAGCTAATTTTTTAAAATATTTTTTTCTTATTTTTAAAAGAATACTCACCTTTAATTGACTCAAGGTATGGAAAAGGGCAAGAATTCATTAAACAAATAACAGGCATAGTTCTGCGCCCTTCTCAGTTTAGTTTTATTGTCTTGTGATAATTTCTTTTTTCTTTCAGTGTTTTGCAGAAATAAACCAGGAAAGAAGAACCAAGAGCCCGGAAAAATTACACGTTTATTCTTTGGTCTTTTACCAATGTTTTATTTTTGTGCTATGTCTTTCAAGTTCAGTATATTCTCGATATCTGGAAAACCTCAATATGATGAAAAAATATTTTTCCCCCTTGATTTTGCGTACTTATCTAATGTTATTTTTTATTATGCCGAAGAGTTTTAATCAAAACCTTGTTATGACGAATATTTTTCCAAGTCAAATATGAGTTTTCTGGAAAAACCGCAGTTTATTGTCTTGAAGTCACTTGAGGAATGTTTCCAAAAATTTCTCACCCCCTTCATTATTTCTCTAAGGGGTTAGGAATGATTCAGAGAAGCTTATCTACTGTCACTTTCATTGTACAGCCTGGAGAATTCAGGAAATTTAAGTCCTAAGAAGCCCAAGAAATGTACCTAAAACTTTTCGCCCCCTTCTCACGCCATTTCGTTGGACCTTTTTGAGGGGAGATGAACGGAAAACACCTTTAGAGACTCAAGGAATGGTACAATCCTCTGTCCAATTTCTTTTGTTCCAGAGCGCTCGAAACTTGCTTTGAAACCATTCTGTAACTTAGTAATTCAAATCTTTGATCAGTTTAGTCATGGTAAATCACTACATTTTGCTACTTCTTTAGAGAGTCTCTTTTTTACTTTCATTACATGTTTCTCCTTATTTTTAACTATTGTGACTAATTTTTAGAATTTTTTTTATTATGATTATGACCCTGTTATCTTGAAAACTTGATATCTCGAACTTTTTTGCCTTGCAAATCATGCTTTTTTTTTTAAATTACAGCATTAAAAAAATATCCTTAGTGGCACAGAACTCACAAAAACATTTGAGGTTTTACACAAGACCCTAAGTTTTTTTTAAATAGGTTTTTCTTTCTTAAACAATTAGAAAAGCATTATGTTCCCTGCTGAAACTAATAAAATTGGCAGAAAAATGGTTTTGGCTAAAAATTAGTCGTTTAAAAATTAAAAGACAGACTTAAAATTTTAAGAAATGTTTTTGAATTGGTAAATATGATTGAAATGAATAAACATTGATGTCAGAAGTCGCTATCTAAATGCTAATTTTGCTACATTGAAAATTATTGCCGATAATTCTGTATTACTTTACAGTTTATTATGGGATTAGATTTATTTTAATTACCTGCTATTACAACTAAAACTACATTGTTGGTTCAAAGTTAATGGATGCAAAAGACTTTTAATAGTTTAAATTACTCTTCAACATGTATTATCCCAATTTGTTGCTTTGCGAAAAGAAATTCAGCTGCACAGAAAAATACATGATAAAGATTCAAACTATATGGGCAGTGTTGTCATATCACTATAAAGCTAAAAACAATATGTAACCGAAGTATAGATCAAAGGTACTTTACTAGAAATATTTTGCTCAAATAAGCAAGCAAAGAAAAAGTGTGCCTGGTCATTTTTATACTTTGGTCTCGCCTATTTTTCAAAATTGAAATATTTTTACATAATCTTCGGGATGTCTTAATTAAAAATTTGGCTATTCTCCTGTTTCATTATTCAGAAAAATTATGTATAGAAGCTTACATTTATGTTGTAAACTTTAATTTCAGAAATTAATATTTTAATTAATCATATTAAAAATTAAATTAAGCTTTATTATTTATGTAGTTTGTTGAATTTTTTTTTATTGAAAAATTATGATATTTTGAACAAAATCTACAACATACTCTTTGAACAAATAAAAAAAAGTCTAGAAACTATCTTCTTATTTGGGGTGTAAACCCATTCATAAATTATCTAGCTTCAATTATTTTTAACAGAATTAAATCAATTAAATTGTTATCATATAATGTCAATTTCAATTCTTTATTTTAGTCAATTGTTCATATCCATAAATGTGGTAATCGATGCAAGAATATAAATAAAATTAACTGAATTTGAAGAGATTTTATTTTTTACTCACTTGCAAAAGATTAATTTTCCAATGAAATGAAATTGTTGCTGCTGTTGTTAATATTATCTGTATGTATAAATGCCTATAAAAATAAAGTTAATTCTACTTTCTCTTACTGTAAATCCATTCTTTTTGTATTTTACTGAGTGATACTACACAAATCTCTTAATCTTTTTCCAATACTAAGCACAGCTTTTTGTTGAGATCCTTTATGTTTTACAGCGTGCATTTATAGGTTCTTATTTAAGAACTTCAGGGAAAATACCAGAGTGAGTAAATCTCATGTTTACCAAGCATCGAATCAATTTTTTATAATTTTGTTTCCAGCATCTGAAAGTGGTTATCTCATTACAGGAAATGGCCGTTTTTCACAAACCAATTTTCATTATTTTAAAATTTTTATGAAGTTGATGAAAATATGAAACTTTCACCATTTGTTGTCTTTCGTGAAAGAAACCTGCATTTTGAAAAATGACCGCAAAGTAATTAGATACCTGCTTTCAGGTGACAAAAATAGACTTTTGCTAAATATATTTAGCAATGAGGAATCAATCTACTTTTGAACTTTCTTGTGGAATTTTCAGGCATATTTGTGATTCGAAAATTTTGGGTTGCTGTTTCTGACAATTTAGGGCTGACAACACATACTAAAACTAAAAAATTAAAATTTGTTTTCAAATAAGTTTTTTAATGATTTTTGTATGCATATTTGGAGAGTTTTTGCTGTAACAGAAACACAAAAAAAAGGGGGGGGGGGGTTCTTCAATTAACGCAAAATTTCTTTCATGTGACAGAAACTATCATAACGGACGTTCTTCAAACAACGAAATAAATTATTCATGGGGCAAACAAAAATAACGAACGTTTCTTCAAATAACGAAAAGTTGACCTCATGTAACAAAAACGACCATAACGGACGTTTCTTTAAATAACAGAAAATTTCCCTCGTTTAACGGAGAAGAAAAGAAACAGAAAATTTTTCAAATGTCGGAAAATTTTCCTTCTATGACGAAATAAATTAAGAAGGACGTTCCTTCATTTGACAGGAGAAAATAAAAACGGAAATTCGTCAAATGACGGAAAAGTTTCCTTCTATGACGAAATAAATTAAGAAGGACGTTCCTTCATTTGACAGGAGAAAATAGAAACGGAAATCCGTTAAATATCGTGAAAAGTCCGGCAGCACTGCTGCCAAGAGAATTTCCGTCAATTGAAGGAAGAATTTTTGAGAGTGTACTGCATACGGAGAATGTTTTCACTTTGCAGTGTGTCTGACACTTCAATGCTCCAGTGTAGCCGTGTATCGTCGTCCGTAAAGAGAAAGTCTAGACCTACAGCCCCCCTAAAAAGACGAACATGGTCCAGCATAACATATCTGCAATACATTTGTGACGTATCGCTTTCTTATGAAAAAATGTGAAGCGGTTTTCTGCAAATGCGCATGATGCCTGCCCACACCATGACGCCTGGGCTGTACCGATTACGTTCGCAAACAAATTTTTGTGCATAACGTGTTCGACGCTCTCTCCATAGTAGTTGGTGACCAGAATCACTTGTCACACTGAAACGAGATTCGTCAGAGAACATCACTTTAGATCAATTTTGACGATCCCACCAACATGTTCTTTATACCAGCGTAATCTCTCTCGACGATGGCGTGGTTGAACTTGGATGCAACGTACGGGCTTCCGTGCATACAAACCGACATTATTTACTCGCCATGAGATGGTTCTTGCAGAAACATGCGTACCGGTAGCGGTTGTTAGATTTGCAGCTATCTGTCCAGGAGTGAAATTTCTGTTCCTTTTTGCCATGAGGGCTACACAGCGATCCTCTGAAGGTGTGATGCTTCTACCACGATCCCCGGCATGCTTTTGAAAAACATTTCCACCTTCAGCGGCCTTCTTTAATCGGGAGATGGCTCTTTTTTATACACCCATTGCTGCAGCAACAGTGGTAACACTTTGACCTGCTTCTGGTCGTCTAGCGGCTCGTCCACGATCGTAGATACTCAAATGATGCCTTGCTGACATTTTACTCTTAAGTATTTCAAGAACCAGACAGAATTTCTGAGAAAAACCTTTTTTAACATCCAGTACTATTTTTGTTAAAAACCAATAAGCGTGAATTTTCCTACAAATCTTGAGCGTGTATGCACTGTCTTTTATACAGATAACGAGTCTTTTTCTACCACGCCATCTGAACTTGAATTTATTTCCATTGGCCAGGTGGTTGAGGTACAAATTTGCATAAATCACTTGTTCCTTAGCAATTGTCAAGCAGTGTATATATAACATCGCTATTTTATCTAAAGTAAGGTAACACGACAATTGGGTATGAATGACTCTTCCATACGCACAATTAAAAGTCAAGAAAAGGATATCCGTAAAAGTTCGCCGAGTAGTGTCTAAGCAAAAACGCAAAAAGGATAAAACTGGAAGCTGATCTTCCTATTCCTATTCAGAGTCACAACTGACTACAACTGTATTTATGTCGAGGACTGCATACTAAGTGCCTTGCCTCCATTATTTTATATACCGATAGATGGCAGCACCATCACCGGATCGAGCAGTTAATGAGAATTTAGAACTAGTCCAGGAGCTAATAGCTACCTGGTGCTAGCACCCCCAGAGGTATCGTTTCACTTGGAGGACATTGAGACCACGAGCATATTTAACGTCGCCCAGTCCCCTTTAATGACGACGGTGGGTCTTCGACCATCGAGGTTCGAACTCAGAACCCTCCGGCCCCGAATCCGACATTCTTCCGATCGGGCTACCACGGCCCGAAGCTGATCTTGTATTGCAAATTAAAGAAACCTGGAAGAGGGGTGTTTCCATAGATGGAAACGTTATAAAAGAATTAGCGATGCAACTGCATTTAAAATATATATTTGAATAATGGTTTGATCACGCAGCATAAATCATCGTCATCTTAGTTTTTTAAGTTACAAATATCACTACTGGATCTATTGTACAGTATACAATAGAGTGCATTATTTTTTTAGTATACTGTAGGTGCGGTACTAATTTATTTTATGTCCCTCTTTCCCATTGATCATTGATTTTGCTTTTAACAGTATTTTATGTCGAATAAAACAGCTTTAAAAAAATACAAATAACAATTGTGTTCTTGATGTTAAAAACAGTTTGAGGCGGAGTTTATACAAGTGTCTAAAATAATTGGGTATGTTTATAAAAGTTTTCATGCATACCTTTTTCCACAACGCGAAATTTCGACTTATGCGAGGGGTCTTGGAACGCATCCCTCGCGTAAGTCGGGACTCAACTGTACGTCTATTACCGACATTTTAGTTGCAATATTTTTTTTTTTCTTTTGAGAAATTACTAGTTTAAGAAATTTTTACTGCAAGATAGATTAATTTATTAACCTTATTGCGTGGCGTAGTGTACACGGCATACGGCTAAGCACATCTAAAATGATGTTAACATTAAGGTGGTAACTGTAATGAAATTAACTGCTACATAAAAGCTGCAATAGTTTCATTATATCTCTATTACCGTAGTTGTGGAAATTTTAAAACATTGCAGTTTTCACACTTTAAACACTTAGAATCATTTGGGAGAAAATGAAACATTCAGTAAATGGAAACAATCTCTATTACCGCACTTGTGGCAATTTTAAAAACTGCAATTTTCAAATTTTGAACACTTACGGTCATTTGGATTGAAATGAAACATTGGGTGAGTGGAAACAATCTCTATTACCATACTCGTAGTAATTTTTGAAGCTAAATTGTTCGTGAGTGAGAACAATGCAATATATAAAGGAGTTTCTGAGAGTTTCACCTGAGTCCAAATGATTGTGTAATCGTCATCATTGTTTCGAGATGACTATGAAAAAAGTGTTTTTTTTTAAATTTATTTATTTTATTTTATTTTTTATAAGTTTTTTATAAGTATGAGCCAAAAAAAAAAAGAAGATCTAGATCTAAGAAGGCATTATTTTTCTCTCTCGCTATTTCCGTTCAGATGTTTGTCCCCATACTCACGTTTCTTCGTCATCTTACCACTGAGGGGGTAAATTGGCTTCTACTGGGTAAGATGACGAAACATGCTTTTATTTTTTTATGATATTTTTCTCGTATTTCGAGAGCAAATAACAAAAATTTAATTTTTTTATTTACAAATAGCAATTCAAGGAAGTCCTCGTAAACCAAGAAAACAGTTAGAAATTTCAGTTCGTCATCTTACACCGCTTCCCCCTCCCTTCCTCTATTCATAGAAGCATAAAATATATAATGTTGACTCAAAATGGTATATCATGCTTGCTATAAAAGGGTAGTTTTTAGTACATTTCGTTAAAACTGTCTAATTAAACTTTTTTCTTTCTAGTTTTTAAGCGGTAAAATAACTTTCCTAATTTCTCGTTTGAGTTTTGATAAAACTAAGCATCATTTTGAACACGTAGGAAGATTTTTTGAAACAGACTTTAATCATCATCATCTTCTTCTTCTTCTTCAAGGATTAGACGTATAACCTGTTCCGGCTTTTTGGTCGCCCCACCGCTTCCTGGGCCTACCACGGTCTCGTTTGCCCCATAGTCTGTAATAAAAGGCAGCTCTTGGAAGTCTCCCTCGCGCCATACGTCGAACATGATTTTTCGAATCGTTACGATATTCCGTAATTTTGAATATCGGTAATTCCCTTCGAAAAGATTCATTCCTTATTTTGTCTAGGATAGTGCAGTTCTTCAGTGATCGCAAATCCTTCATCTCTGCTGCTTGAATTCTACTAGTTTCTTGACTGTTCAAAGTCCATGTTTCAGAGCCGTATAGTAAGGTTGGCACCGCCATAACCTTATAGAACTTCAGTTGTGTTTCCTTTCTCGTTTTTCCCTTTTGGGTTCTTGTAAGGGTTTCACATAAGTGTTGAAACCTATGTAGTTTGTTTTGGACATCATTGTCGTGGTCAAAGGTGATGTCACATCCCAGGTAAACAGAAATGACAAACAGACAGAACAACATAAAACAGACTTTAATGAACGAAAGTGTATTCCACCTGTTCGTATACGAGTCCCGAAAATCGTGTCTAATGTAATGAAATAATTCAATCTGCATAAAATATTTCAATGCATTATTTCATTTTCATTTAACTCACACTTTTAGCAAGAACATCCCTTTTTTTACATTTTTTTTTCTTCTTATATTTTTAAAAGCGTTTTTATTAACCTAAACACGAAGAAATATTTTGAGAAAGTGATCCTAAGTTTCAGAACTTCCTACCAATGTTTATTTATAAAACTGATTTTTTCTTAAGCTTTCATGATAAAGGATTCAGCACGACGTCATAAAAAAGGCAGTAAAAATATTCTCACTCTGCGTTTTATCGTATTTTGAATACCAGTATTCATTTCACAGAGTTAAGCTCTGAAGTTTAGGGAAGGAAAAAATAGCTAGAGTGACACTGTTTATTATGATCCTGAAAAGTATTATGTTTTCCTTCGAATGAAAAAGGGAAAATAACAATGTATTCAACGATTCATAGAACCATTTGCATGAAAACTAACTGTCTAAACATGAGAACTAATTAAAATAACTAAATGCAAAATACGTATTTAAAAAATAGCCACAGCAAAAAAATATAATAAATACACCAAAATGCTGGAGCTTACTGCGATACTTCGTAATGAAGGGTTACAATAAAACATGTTAGAGAATATTGTCAACACCATTTATATTTTTTTTCGCCTTAAACAGTGTTTTCTCACGATAACAGCGCCACTTTTACGGTATATGCTTAAACCCTATGCTTTACATTTATTGCTTGAGCTTCACACACATGGTAATGCATTTAAACATGATTTCATACTTACATTTTAATTAAATACAAATTGTTTATGTTTTTATTCCTGTAACTGTCCAATAGCACTAAATGGCTGACAAGCTATTTAGTAATAAACAAGAAGTTACTCCCAGAACTAAACAAGCCTACACTGTTAAAAAAAATTCTGAAAATAACGGACAAAGTACCGGCAGCAAAATTGCCGTAAATATTACGTTTACGTTCAATGACTTTCCGTGACTTAACAGAAGTTCCAGTTCTTATTTCTCCGTAGTTGTAGTTTTCCGTTTATAAATTTCTCGTGACTGAACGAAAATTCTATTTCTTATTTTTCCTTTCATTTATGATCTTTCTGTGTCTTAACAGAATTTACGTTCCCTATTTTTTCATTGCGGTATTTTTTCCATTTCTCACTTTCCCATATTTAACTAAAATTACAATCTCGATTTTCTATCTACACTATAAAACAATTTTCTTAAAATAACAAAAAAAATTTCCCTGCATTTCTCTTTTTTCTATTGACAAACTCTTTCATTTGTCATTTTTCTGTTATTTGACTCTGCCAGTATTCAATTTTCTGTGAATGGTACAAATGGAATTAATTAAACATTAGGTTATTCACAAAATAATGCTGTAATTTCATACACACACAAAACATTATACTTAAAACAAAACCCTGTGCAGGAATTTAAATTATTAAAAGTAAAAAGATTTTATTTTCAAAAAATATTCAAAAAGTTATGTCAAGTATTGATTTTTCATTTCATTAAAAATTTAGTTCTTTAAAATGATATATAATACATATATAGTTAACTATTCTAAAATTATTATTTTTTTTTATTTGCATTTGTTACTCAAAATTTTTTTTAATTAACAACTGGAGAGAGAACTTACCTAGCATATATCTCTACTCCAGGCATCCATGACTGACAAAACGTTTTATATCAACTTCAGATGAATCAAATTAATCAAATAGTACCAGCAGAAAAATTGATGGATTTGAATATGACACCAATTATCCCTGCTGGTACTGTTCGATATTCCCTTCGTCGTACAGTGTCTGGGGTGGCATGGAAAAACATACATGAAAAATATGATATTTTTATTTGCAGAATATGTCAAATAAAATACTATTAAAAACAGGTTGACGTTATAATTAATGATATACCTTATAGAGAGTACTGCATATCTATTGTGTTTAAACACAGAATCATTGACATGCACGTGAAGAATTTTTGGTTCAGATGCTCCCCCCCCCCAACGATATCCCAATTTTTCACTCATTGAAATCGCAACATAGATTTTTAGTACAGAATCATTATACTTAAGCATATCAATATCAATCAGTTCGTTTTACTAGAACAGTTTTTCCCTGAAATTAGCAATAATCTCAATTAAGTTGTTGGATAAGAGCCTAATAAATTAAGTTAAGTACTTATTGTTACCAAAACTTTCATTGTATTTTCCAAGATCAACAGTACACCTTTATTTAGAGATTTAAAATAGTTACTATCAGTATTCCAAACTGTAAAACGAACCCCCCCCCCCCAAAAAAAAAAAAAAAAAAAAAAAAAACTAAATGATTTTTCCTATCTTGTTGGCTCACCACGATAATCTCCGGTAGATACGAAATGTTGACATTTAGCGTATTAATGACTTTCAAGAATGCAATGCGTTAGAGCAATAAATAATAACTTCATAATAGTTCTATAAATTCTAAATAAACTAACATTGGAATTCTATCAAATGCATATTAACAAGGAAAATACATTTGTAACATGTACAAAGATATTAAACAACACTTACATGTGACCAGCAGTGCTTAATGTATCTCCATTGCATCTGGATACAACTAATCCAATAGGCTTTATTTTAAATTGATAACACGAGATCCTAAAACTGTTCTCACTCCTAGAGCACACAATATGACTAACGAATAGAATTGCTCAAAGTATTGAGCAAAATCTTAAAACCACAAAAATATTCTAATACTTACTCAGTAAAAGACACATCAAATCACCAGGGCGATCAAAACACATCTGCCAGTCTAAAAATGGCGCTAACATTTTTCCAAACCTACAAAGTTCAATGGAGTATAAACAATTTCGACACACGAGTATATTACTCTACAGACATGAAATAGCAAGCTATCTATTTTGTCTACAGCATCTGAGTTGTTATTCTAAATATGTTTTTAATTAGCAAAATGTAGCAGTGCGATTAATAAGCACAATCAAAAGTGATGTTTATCATGACTTAAAGGCTAATCAGAGCAAAGTATAGCAGAGCAGCAACCCTAGAAATGGAAAAAATTCCGTTTTCGTTATTTCCTTTCGTGATTTTTCTGTTGTTGTAAGAAAAAAATACGTTTTGAAGCATTACGAAAACATTCTGTTAAAATCAGTCAGAAAACTACCTGAATTTTCAGTTTTTTTTTCACTGTGTACTTTCCCGTAAACGAACATCGGCACTTCAATATCTTATCACTATTCTCTGTATTAGCTGAGACTGCAATTATGTCAAAAGTACTTTTTTAAACATTTAAAGCTGATTTCTCGAAACAAAATATGCCTCCGTCATCTAAAGAAATAAATAGGTAAAAAATAAATGAACGGACAAAAAAAGTAGTAACACCTTTTAAACACAGCAGCTATTATTTTTTCCATAAAAAATCCTAAATTACTTTCAAAAAGAAAAAAAAAAAAAAAACAAGTAAGACATAATAAGCCCATTAAAATTGATTCATTAAATTAAAAAAAATCGTTTGTTTGTTGCAACCCCCCTTGGCCAAAAAATAATTTAAACAAATTAATGAGTATACTTCAAAAAACAAACAAAAAACAATAAAATACAACTTTAGAAAATATTTTCATTATTCAAAAACATTAAAGAAAAAGGAGAAGAAAAATCGTCTACGCAGCTTTTTGTGTTAAAACATAAAGAACTCCGAATTTCCCTTCATTAGCCGCTACCAAAAACAAAATACATAAATTAAAACTTTAGAGTAAAAATAAAAAGAAAGCGTATCAATAACAATTATTTCACAATAAAAACCAGGGCTGCGGACTCGAAATCGATCTGATTTTGGGGCAAAAGAGTCAGAGTCGGGAGTCGGAGGATTTAAATTCAAAGACTCATAGTCAGAGTCTGTCATTTTCCCTCAAAGCCGGTAGCGGACTTGGAATCGGACTTCTTTTGTGGTAAAGGAGTCGGAGTCGAAGGCTTTAAAATTCCCAGAGTCGGAGTCAGTTTACAAAACAAAGTTGCTAAAAAAAGAAATTGTCACCGCAGAAAACAAAATAGCTGATTGCTCTGAAAGTTTGACAAAGATGTACTGGTACTGTCCAGCCACGGATTGTATGAAATTTTCAAACGTCCAAATAAGACTAATCTATCTGAATGAGGGGGGAAAGTAAAAATTTGATGCCGGTATTCCGCTCATTTGAATGAGACTCTGCTTCTGCAAAAGCTGGCATCACTAAAAAATAATAGATTCGTCCATTTCCAGCTGTAAAACGGATGTTTGTCTTTCCATACAATCCGTGGTCAGACAGTACTACCACTACATAAGAATTTTTCAAGACTGTCTGCTTTAAGTCATCCTAGTACAACATACCATTTCCAGTAGTCCTCTCCTTTTCTTCCTTTATAAATGAAAGCGAAATTGCTCAAATGAACTCGGAAAATATACACGTACGATTATATACACTTTTTGAAACATTTCATGAAATTAAGCAAATGTCAAATACGTATAGAAAATTCCCCTATTTTGGACTCAAATACCAGGACAATGTAAGCAAACTCGTTCACGAGAGATCAACATAACACAGTTCATTAGCGAATTAGAAACATTTAACGTGGAAGAACAGTCAACATACCACTCTCAATAACTTAATTATTTCACTGTTCTGCTTAACTTCACGCATATCCTTTAATCCAATTAAATCATACGTTAGAGTAACTCGTCTTGTATGATTAAAGCGTTTTGAGAAACATTAAACAATCCCCTGAGAGAACGTTAACTGCAGATTTGGGCAGATTTCTCACTTATTAAAATGATGCATATTTTGTCATACAAAAAGATGAGGATTGTTACTCAGCAACATCGTGTTTCATATGTGTAGTATATTCTTTCTGACAGAGCTTAATTTGTGTCAATAGAGCTTGAATAGCATGTAGCACATATTTGATTATATAATGCACTCTTATTCAATTAGGTCTATATTAGTAACTAGTGGTACCCTCACGGCTTTGCCCGTAATAGAAAAATTAAAAGGTATTTTGGTTCGCCTGTATATTTACAAATAATGTGTGGTGAATTTTCTCCCCAATTGGCTTGTACCCATGTTACGGTTCCACGTCATGATAATTTCGTATCTCGCCAATTGGCTTGTAACCATGTTACGGTTCCACGTCATGATAATTTGTATCTCGTCAATTGGCTTTGTCCATGTTACGGTTCCACGTTATGATAATTTCGTAATTTACTCGTCCATCTTATGATAATTTTGTTCTTACAATTGGAATAGAAAAAGAGCCACATAGAATTTTCGAAAAATTCGAGGTGCACACCCCCATGCTACAAACTAACTTTGTGCCAAATTCGGCCGAACGGTCTAGGCGCTATGCGCGTCACAGAGATCCTAACAGACAGAGAGGTCCGGACAGAGAGACTTTCAGCTTTATTATTAGTAAGGATTAAAAAAAAAGGGGGGGGGGTCTGTCCGTACTGCACTTTGAATCGATTCTATTTTTTTTTTTTTTTTTGGAAATATATTTTATCTTTTTCTTTCTTTTACCAAAAAGGAAGTACTGTATTCGCAAAAAAAAATCACTCAAAAATCGGCCTTAATTTCCATTTTGCTCGTACCCGAATGAATATTGAGTTTTTTTTTCCAACCGGACCACACGTGGATATATCCCTAAGAACGTATAGACACCCGGAATATCAGTTTTGACAATACCCGAGATTTTTACATTTAGTTTTCTCGTGAAGTCTGTATGTACGTATGTATATGCGTATGTACGTATGTGCGTATGTATCTCGCATAAATCAAGAACAGTATGTCTTAGATCGTTGAAATTTGGTAAGTAGACTTCTAGTGGGGTCTAGTTGTGCACCTTCCTTTTTGGCTGCATTCGGATGCTCCAAAGTGGGCCGGCCTTTCACACCTTTTTTAAGTGAATTGATCATTGTTAATTTCAATGTAAATTCAAGTGGTGTTATAATTTTGCAAACACTTGACAATATATCGCCAAGCTTTTGGCCGTCAAGTTTTGTCGTCAACTTGGCGAAAAATCTTTTTTTTTTAAATCTGGTTTCAATTTTGCCACTATTGGCGATATTTAAAGAGTTGACCATTGAATCACATTAAAATTGCCAATATTGGGAAAATTAATCACTACAAAGGTGTTTTTTTTTTTTTTTTTTGCTTCGGTTCGCAACAAACTTTGGGTGAAAATATCTGAAGTGTTTCTTTGCTTACTCCAACTCCAAGGCACTATTATCATTAAATTAACGTAAAAGGAAGTCATGTGATGCACACATTAGCTCGTTTCTTTCACTTTTAAGCATTTTTATTCGAATTTTTTCCTTGTACATTTTTCTAAACCATATACATGGTGTCCAGAAATAGACAGGATGTCCTTCTTTAAAAAAAAATAATAACGGGAAGCGGTTAATGATTAAGGAATAATTCTTGCAGAAAATTCACGTGGCAGGCCATAAATACTTTCACCCTACAGTAGGAAATTTTGGTGCAAAAAGTTCCAAATTAATGTCGCTGCAAATAATAGGCACTTAGAACAAAGATACATAGAAAGTCACATCATAATGTTTCGAAAAATGTTTTCAATGAACAAACTTGCATAACAGTATTTTATCTGCAACCAGATATCGCAAGCGGAGGAAACATCAGTGAATTTCGATTCTTTTTTCTAAGCACTTTTATTATACTTGCCCTGATTGTCACGATGAAATCTGAGACCTAGTTTTATTTATATCTCTGCAACTAGACCATTTAGAGGCTTCGGGATGTCACTAAATGATTTGCTTAATCTTTAGGTACAATTTAGCGCTGAAAAATTAAAATTCTAAAATAAAATTTTTATTTCAGTTAGGATGGAAAACAGTAAAATTCATGTAACTTCCCTATTAAATGTTTTAATACAAAACCTATTGTCAAAACTTTTGTTGCCTCACAACAGTAATGTCAAAAGCAAACATAATGAACATTTTGATACAAGCCTTCTCTGAAGCAAGCTTGAAATTAGCAAGCATAAATCCTAGAGAAGAACAAGGATTAAATTTTAGTGCCAACTGCTTAAAGTTTTAGGCAGGTATATAGGTTTTTTTCCATTTAGTACCGAGCATTTATATGAAAAAATAAGGTAAGTTTCGTGAGGGTAAAATTATTCTATTTCTGAAATACATTTACACAAAAAAGAATTAAATAACAGATTTTTTTAAAAAATACCAAGCACTTTCCATGATGCACTCAAAAGGACAATATAACTTTTGTGGTTCAGAAAGGACAATTTGAGAATTCCTGTAGCTTTCAAAAATTCCAAGAAAATGACACCACAAACGAAGAAAAGTGCGACTCTAGTCATTTCAAACCAAACTTTCCCAATAAGAAAAATATGCATGTTTCAACCCTCAAAGTTATGATTGAAAGCTAGATAATGATACAAAATTCTCTTCATGACTTGAGTCGCACTTTTCTTTGTTTGTGGCGTCCATTTTCTTGGAATTTTCGAAAACTACAGGAATTCTTAAATTGTCCTTTCTGACCCAGAAAAGTTATTTTGTCCTTTTGAGTGCATTATGAAAACTGCTTGGTATTTTTTAAAAAGAAATCTGTTATTTTGACTTACAGGCTTACTGTCTGACGTGCCATCTATTGAAACATTTTGTAACCATAATTTATAGAAAAATTTACGGCCCGCCACATGAATTTTCTGCAGGATTTTTTTTTTTTTTTATCATTCACTGTTTTTCTGTTATTGTCAGTCTATTTCAGGACACCCTGTAAATGAAACAGAACAGCATTTGTTACCGAGAAAAGCATGCTTTAGCCTGCGTAAAAATCTACGAAGTAGTACATAATACTAGTTCTGAAACATTGCGACTAAGAAATTACTTCAAATAAAACGCAATGATCGAAAAGAATGTTACATAAGTTTTAAAAGTAAATGATAATTTGTAGTTAAAGTTAAGTAAATATTTAATATATTTCTGGTTAACGGACGAGAACCCTTCGACTACGACTGGTTAAGAATATCATAACTACTACATAAATTTACTTATGTATCCTACTACCTTAAAGTAAATATATAAATGTATGTATTCTGTTCTGTCGAAAATTAAATCAACTATTTAAATATAAGTAACGCAGTATAACCCTTGAACGATGTGAAGAAAAAGTCTTAAAATGTATTTTTTACTTTTCCTGGAACAGTATTTTTTGTATCGTAATGATTTTTTTAATTTTTTATAATTTTATGATGATCAGAGGATTTCAAATAGAGAGTGTACTTTATTAATGTTGAATTCCTTTGTATGATACTTTATCTTTTGATGAATGCTTTTTTTTTATTTTTAAGGCTGACGTTTTATGTCTTTTTCTTACGTTGTTGTGTAACACGTTTTAATAATAAATGCTTTGGAGGCATTATTTTTGAGCAAATAAGATTGCTTATTGCTTTCATTTGACTGTTTTGAGGTCCTATCATTTTATTTTCCCGCCAGTACCCTCTGCAGCATCACCGTCGACCGGCCGCCACACGATGCTGCTGCTCCTCTAGCGAAAACCGTCCTCAGGTTGCGTCAATATCCTACACTTACACGCATACATACACGCACGTACACACACACAAACACATACACACACATACATACGCCTACTCACATACACACACATGCATACGCCTACACGCATACATACACGCACGTACACACACACACACAAACACATACACGCACATACATACGCCTACACACATATACAAACACATACACACACACGCATACATATAGACACCTACACACCTACACACAACTATCGCCACACACACACAGAAACATACATGCCTACACACCTACACACAACTACCCACACACTCATGCCTGCACACAGACACAAACACATATGCCTACACACACATACACATTCTCCTCACACACATAAACACACACGCCTACATACACACACACATCTTGATTGCGAAAAGCATAATTTGAATTCAAAAGGACAAAATTCAAATTAATTTTATTTATTTTTTTTTTCTTTCAAATATCTATATAGTCATAAAGTCGTGTCTGTGTAAATATTGAAACCTAAACTAAATATCGTCGCCTCAGAGCAACAGTAGGATATCTTAGTGTTGTTCCTGGGATAAGATATCTTACCGTTTCTCTGAGGCGACGATATGTTTATGGTTTCTGATTCTTCCTAACTCAAGCAATCGGAAGGAAGTTTTAAGATGCTTGGAGGCTGTATTTGAGAGAAAGTGGTTAGAATGCGGTCGAGTGTTTCATTAAAACGCAGTAACCCTTAAAATTCACGCATTGTTAATGTGTCTCGACAAAATTACTATTTTTTTTTTCATTCATTTTGTTGTTTTTAATGATATGCCTATTCTAAATTTTTAAAACAAAGAAATAATACCAAAGCAAGTTATAAAATACAAAAACATTCAAGCTATTACAGTTAACTTCATGTGAAAAAATATTATTTGTAAACGATGTGTCAATAAAAAAATGTTTCATTTATATTTCAAAACCTTTGAATAGATATTTCATAAAATTATAATGTAATTGAGTTAGTGGTATTTTTTTATTCAATAAGATTTCAAAGATTTTCTGCTCAATAATGTGACGAGTATTTTAAAGGAGGCAGAAAAAAAATCAGTTAGTCATACCTCTGAAGATAACGTGATTGAATATTTTTTCTAAATTGAAGTGCTCGGGCCAAAATAGGTGATAAGCCACACTGTTGAAAAAAGTAGTTTTTTGTTCTAAATGCTGCTTTGATAATTGAAAAAAAAAAAAAAAAAAAAAAAAACATGACAATGAGTTATGTCATTGTCACAAAAACGTATCTAGTTTTAGTATTGCAGAATATAGAATGTAATATATCTATAAAAAATATTTAGACTTTTTCAAAAGTTTGAAATTGGCCTACCGGAAAAAAAAAGAACTCATGGGGCACATCACATTCTTGCCCTGTGCCCTTCAATTAGCTATACTTATGTTGCGTAGCAAAATTGCAATTTTCTCCTCCCCATTTTTTGTGTTAACTATAGTATTAGTATTATAATGCGTCAACGTTTGTCACAATATCATACCCAGGTATCACAGGTTATGTTTAAACGTTTTATAAACGTAACTAGTGGAACCCGCACGGCTTTGCCCGAATTAGAAAAATTAAAAGGTCTTTTGGTTCGCCTGCATATTTACAAATAATGTGTGGTGAATTTTCTCGCCAATTGGCGTATACCCATGTTACGGTTCCACGTTATGATAATTTCGTATCTCGCCAATTGGCTTGTGCCCATGTTACGGTTCCACGTTATGATAATTTCGTAATTTACTCGTCCATCTTATGATAATTTTGTTCTTAAAATTGGAATAGAAAAAGAACCACATCGAGTTTTCGAAAAACCGCTTCGAGGTGCACACCCTCATGCTACAAACTAACTTTGTGCCATATTTCATGAAAATCGGCCGAACGATCTAGGCGCTATGCGCGTCAGAGATCCTGACAGACAGAGATCCGGACAGACAGGACTAAAATCATCCTGACAGACAGAGAGAGATCCGGACAGAAATACTTTCAGCTTTATTATTAGTAAAGATAAAACGGTCGTCCGAACATTGAAAAATATTTTAAAACGTTCATGAAATGAAGTGGGGTTACTTTTTATTTTCTGCGCTGAACTTTCTTTACTATGCAAGATATTGATCACGTCTGGGTGATTTTAGTTACTGGAAGTAAAGACAATATGTATGTAGAGAAGACAAAAAGGTTTTCTGTGAAAAAATGCACTTTGGTATTTTAGGCAATTTAGATAAGTAAAACAACTTTTTATTGAAATATTAGTACAGGGTTTCAAAAGAACACTGTAGTTAGTTTTAAGTTAAATATTTTTGAAATTTTAAAATGTTTTAAAGTATAAGGGAACTTTAGCAGTACTGCACACATTCGTCTAAAATTAAAATTGTGTGCAGAAGAGAGCTTTTAATGCTGAAAACTGTGAATCGTTGTAAAGAAATGACTATTTTTTTATACTTGAGTTCTTCGGTTTAATGTAACGTAATCAGTTCAGAGACGTAAAAAGCATGCTTCTTTGATATCGAAATCAGAACTTTTGTTATCACCAATACGGTTTTTTTTTTATTTAACTATTAACTTTTTTGTTGCAATAGTGATGCAAAGTTACCTGCTCTCTTTTTGCCCTTTAACTTTGACATACAACAAAAAATATTGATTTATATTTTTAAAAGATGAGAAAGGATCAATAGCAAAAAATAGCATATACGGTAAAACATTTGTTGTGTCCTTACTCCATACGAACAGTAGAAGCATTGCTGCCTTTAATGCAGGAATGCTCCAATGTTGCAGGGCAAAAAACGTATTTGAAAAAAAAAATAATAAGCAATAAAAAAATTAATTTAAAAAATGGTTAGTATTTATATGTTTCAAAAAGCTTTTAAATTTATTTTTCAAAGTAAAACCTTTAGTAATTGTTTTTGAGAAACACAATGAAAACTATCATACTGCTATATGTATTCATGAAGTCTTATGAAAACTTTTACCGCGAGCTACCGATTCCTATTTATGTAACTTCATCTTTCTTAAGCTCATATAATAAAGCGCTCTGTGTTGCATCGTAAAAACGTGATAAAAATCTTTTCACTCTAAGTTTTATAGTTTTCTGAAGACCGTTCTTTCATTCATAGAGTTAAGCTTTATAGCTCGAGGTAGACGCACTTAAAAAGGGTGGGAAAATACTCTAGGTGACATTGTTCATTACGGTCGTAAAAGTATTCGGTATAATATGTGTACATTTCAAGGATTCTAATGGCCATCATAGTAACTTCGTTATAGATAAACTAAAACAGTAAGCCTGAAATATAAATTGTCTACACTTTCACTGGGTAAGTATTAAACCATTGTGGTAAAAGTGTGTAAAACTTTTAGAGACATGTTGTCAAAATCCTAATGTTGTTGTTTACAATTTCGAATCACAATCTACATATAACCAAAGATTTGACGCATCTAGACGGAGTCGACCGAATGAAAGGACATCTTACATGCATACGGATTACATTGATATAAAAAAGTAATTATAACAAGCAAGTCAGATGATCATTTACTACAGGAAAACCCCCAAATGAATGGAACTCTTATATCCTGTTTATACGTATGGGTGGATATAGACAGACATTGAGGAATAACTGTCTTACACAATATTCTACGTCCTGTAAACGTGCCACAAATTCAACCAAATTCCTCGGCCGTGAAATTTACCATACCAAAACTTTATCTATAACAAATTAAGGGATCAAGCAGGCCCGAAACGGTGATAATGTGGAACAGAAAATCTTCTGACACTCTTGATGTGTGTGGCTGAGCGTTTTCCTGTTAAAAACTGACCCCTTTGAATCTCCCCATGAGTGCCGACACATGTGTGTCAAATCCATACCGTTAGGCTGTCATGGCGTTGTAGATCAATATTAGTGGCAACTATGCTTCGTATACAATAGCACCCTATAACACAACGGGGTGTCCACAACCGTACATGATTGTTATCATTGTCCACCCTGAACCAGGCTTACTTGCTAAAGAAAATCAGTACAACTGTTGCAATTTAATACTAACACCACATGGAAATGAGAGTGTGAACCAGGGTTGCCAGATTTAAAAATAGTAAATACGGGACAGGCTTCTAGAAGTGAAAAAGAGGGGGGGGGTATTTTTGAAATGTCGCTGTAAATTTAATCTCAAAAAAGCATTAAACCTCACAAAATGTCACCTATCAAAGTATAAAAAATCGTTTTCAGTGCGAAGGACGACGCACGCGCAGAGATATATTTCCAATATTAGTCAAAGCAACCATTCGGCCCCTCATGGTCTGCTGCAAAAACAAAAGCATACAAACCAAATCAAAACGAAAACAATTTTTCCGTTTGCTGCCACATAATTTTCTTATTGCTCATTATTTCATATTTTTTGTTTTACTTTGCTTTTCCCTTAAAATAATGTCTCGTTCTGTAAAATATTGTTATCAGTTAGACTAGAATACGGTACTTTAGCCGTCCCGTATGGAAGTTCCCCGGGACGCGGGACAATTTTTCAAAATACGGGACTGTCCCTTGAAATCCGGGACGTCTGGCAACCTTGGTGTGAACCCTAATTTACCCTTTAATTTCAGTGGCACACTGCACTTGTAACAGGTGTGATACTATCAGGTTCCATAGTAAATCCTATATGGTCTCTCCCTATATTAGTCCACTACACGATGGAAGTCTAACGGTACGTTTGTGCGAGCCAATTTTCGAACACAGCAACGCTTGGTCACACACAGCAAGGGAAGACTTGAAAAAAAAAAAGACTTCCTTTTTCACATTACCACCTTCTCTTACGCTGTAAAAATTGTGTAAGGTTAACAGTAATAATTGGTGTAACGCTACACGAACTCTGAAGTTTGTAGTATGTATGGATTGTGTAGAATTCAAAGCGCATGCGTAAAGAGCGTCATTAGCGCAGAGCCGGTAAATTATTTTTAGCGAAACGAAAACCGTTGCCTTATGACTTGTTTGTGAGACTCGAAAGACAAAAAACGAGGCGTTTCTAGCATGATACGTTTCTAGCATGATATATTTTTATTATTTTTTTAAACTAGAATAAAGAAGTTTCAAGTGTTGTAATCTACGAATCTGTTTTTACACTTTCAATTTAAAACGTATGGCACTCTAGGCTTCCTTAAATGGTTTTCCACCTCCAGCTCAGTCGCTTCCTATGCCGGGCTGATGAGTGCTAATAAGCATGAAACTGTAGTCCTCGGCTGGAATTGAATGAGCTGGCGGTGTATTTCATGTATTTCTGCCTTAGACCTGGCTACAGGGCGGTAACTTACTAAATATGTAATAGTTAGTATGGAGTAAAGGTCTACTTACAATCAAAAATTAATACTCGTTCAAGAAAGTTAGATGGAAACTTGATTTTCGCTAATGTGTAACCTTTCAAGCAATTTCTATGTAAGCAAGCAGAAAATTCTGGTGTAACCTTACTCAGAATTTAGAGAGACCTTACGCTATAGTCACATTACCTTGATGTAAACTTCCACTAGCGATGTGTAACTTTGCACCAGTTAAATAAGTTAAGATACACTAAAATCGTGGAGGAGTTAAGATACACTAAAAATAAGTTAAGATACACTAAAATCGTGGAAGTTAAGCTACCACCAATTTTATAGAGTAAGGTTACTCAACATTTTTTATAGTCTGCCATTATCACCGTCTGCTTAATCCCCTGATTTGCCATCCATCGAGCATATCTGGGATCGCTCGGGACAGTAATATGGACAGCCTAATGTTTTGATTAAATTCATAGTGCTTTACAATAAGTGTGATACGGCTTGAGGTGGAACATCGTGCATGATTGTTATGTATCAATGCTTGCCTGTATCGACTCATAAAATCGACATCACAGAGATGGATCAGGATATTTGTTAAATTAAAAGATGGAAGCGCATTTGAAGACTGGTTGGAAAGCACATCTGAAAAACGATTGGAGGCGAATTTAAGAACAAATTGGAAAAAACATTGAGAAACACTTGTTCTTCCTTTCTAACTAATGATTACATAAGCATTTGTTAACTACTAGTTAAAAGATGATGTCAATATGATACTAGAAATTGAGATCAATTGAATTGCTTCAGGTGGTGTTACAAATACCTTAAAAAAAGATTACCTTCCGCAGCTGAAGGTCAACTTTTGAAGTTAGTGCCTCCTATAAACTACAACATAACCTAACTGACTAGGTTTAGTTTTAAAGACTAATTTCGTGTTTAGTTAAATTAGTGTTTACTACCTAAACGAATCCAGAATCAAACACTAATTTAAGTACACACGAAATTAGTCTTTAAAACCAAACCTAATCAGATAGGTTAAAAGGTAGTTTATAGAACCCACCGACTTCAAAAGTTGAATAAAAATAAATAAATCGTTAAGAATTAGTTAGGTATTAAAATAGTTTATAATACCGTAAAATTTTAGACCAGTGTTGCAACTTTAGACCACTGAAGGAATCTGGTAGTATGTGGAACGTAATGATCGTTGGAGCAAAGCTAAAGTCTTTTAAAAAATTCAGTTGGTGGGCAAGTGTTGTCCAGCGAAGTTCATATTGTTTACTCCAAGCTCCAATGTTATCATTCTCGTGTTCCTTTGTGTTTCATTCCTTTGTGTTGGGAGGTTTTTTTGAAATTTTTGTTTCAACTCTCTATGTCTCCTTCGAAACCTATACTTGCCGATTCAATTCTCCGGAGGTAAGTTTATTACTTTAGGTATTTAAGATGATTTATCTTAACTTACCTTATCTTAACTTACTTACCTTATCGGCGAATTATGATGTTGTTTTGTTTACTTGTCGTTTCGAAGTAAACAAAATACGGGAATTCGAGCTGCAACTATGAACCACCTAATTTTACTACCGTTTGTCAATATTTTGTGAACAATTTGGTAGTCTTGAGCAGTTTTTTTTTTCTTTAGTTTTCGGGTTATCTTGGGTTTTAGACATGAATCCAAGGAAAAGAAAGAAGATAGGCGGCCGTCCTCACCTCCACTATTCGCCTGAACTGATGGAAAATGTTATCCAAGAAGTCAGGAGCAACCAAATACCAACAAGGAAGGCAAAAAAAAGGGTACATTTTGGTGTTGTTCTCGTTTCCCCGATGTCATTTGGTACACAAAAAATTGTAGAAACGAAGAAACCTACCCAATTGGGACAAAAATTGTATCAAACCGCTGTAAAAAGAATGATAAACAAAAATGCTTTTAAAATACACCGCCAGCTCCGTTATTCCATCCGACGACTGCAGATTCGTGCTTTTTAGCACTCATCAGCCCAGAATAAGAATTACTGGCGAAAAATGGAGCTGGAGGCGAAAAACCTCTTTGGGTAGATAAGAGAGCCAAACAAATTGGTAGCTAATGTAGAATCAGCAACCAGATGAGTAACCGCAGCAATGGTGCAGTTCAACTCAAAGATTGATTGCAAAGCATTTTATTTTGTAGTAAGTTACTGCCCTAAGCCAGGGCTAAAGCAGAAATACATGAAATACACCGACAGCTCAGTCATTTCCATTCGAGGACTGCAATTTCGTGCTTATTAGCACTCATCAGCCCGGCATAGGAAAGTGACTGACGACCAAACGGCACGACCTTGAGGGTCACGGATTTGGACAAAATTCTAGCTATAAGTCCATTCTCACTAGATATGAGCTCAGGTTAAACGGTTTGACTGCATAGGCACTAGTTTTTCTGCAGCGAGGGTTCAAAGAAGCTAGTTTGGTCTCAGAAATGCAATGGCGTTTCCATTGGAATTTCAGAATTCGACACTATGTTCGATCTCCTAACACCTTTTTCATATTTTGTTAGTAAATTGAGCATAAGAGAGAACACGTATTTATTTATGGGCATTATCTAAGTTATTTGAAAAGTCGAAACGATCTCGTAGTTTTTGTTCTTTTGTGTGCCATGTGCAATAAGTCAGAGTTTTTTCTCTTCTCCTATTTTTTGCTAATCAATGTAGGATATATTTGGTAGCAGACAATAAATATCCAGTTAAAGTAAATGTTTTTTATTAGCAAACGACAAATACTTGTTCCAGCAGACGATTAATATAAAACGAAAGTAATTAGTTTCATTTGCAAATGATAAATATCCTGTTACTATGTCCTTTTGGCATTAAAGTTATTGAAATTAAAAGTAGTAGCCAATTTGAATTTGAGAACCGGTTATTAAAATTTAGTATTCAACGTAATTAATTCAAAGATAAGCATGCAAACGGCTCATTCTGCAGTACAATAGCAGAAAAAGTGATTAAAATGGTAATTTTAAAGGAAACTCCATTGCATTTCTGGGTCCAAATAATCAACTTTGGAACCCCGTTGCAGCCGAACTAGGGCCTATGCAGTCAAACCGCTATAACTGGGCTCATATCTTGTTGGAATTGACCTATATCTAGAATTTTGTCCCAATCCGTGACCCTCAAGGTCGTGCCGTTTGGTAGTGAGCTGGAGATGGAAAACCATGCCTTGCCTTCAATCCTCGAGTTGAACCGAACCATTGCTTCGATCACTCGTCTGGTCTGCGCTAACTCTATAATAGCTAACAGTTTGTTTGCTACCAGTTTGTTTGTTGTAAATACTTAAAGTATTAAGTATTTTAAGTATTTCTGCTTTAGCCCTGGCTTAGGGCGGTAACTTACTACAAAAATGCTGTTGTTAAAAAAAAAAATAAATAAATAAATAAAATCCACGAGTAGGTACCTATTAATTACTTTTCAAAATACCTGACGTACATATTTATATATCTGAATAAAATATTTTATTTTTCACAATGGATTTTATTTAAGAGAACCTGAAGTTGACTCAAAAAGTATAAAATAGTTATAAATCGGAAAAAGTAAGTACACTGTTAAAAATTCAGGAAGATTTTCTGGTAATTGTTACTGTAAAATGGTGGACTTACAGCATCGCTGATTTTTACGGTAATTTATACCGGAGAAAGAAGCGATCCCTGCTCCAATTGGTTGCTGTGGCCTACCGAGGAAATCGTAAAATTTTACTGTAACGTTTGATTTTTACGGTAATAGTTACTGGCAACATGGATGCCAGTAACAATTACCGTAAATTTTCCGGAAAATTTTAACAGTGTACTCTTTTTTTTTTTTTTTTAAATTTGAACGGGGTTGGAACAGAACGATCTATGCATTGCAACTTTAGACCAGAGCAGTTTATCGGTGCATATCAAGGATAGCGGTGCACATCAATATGGTCTAAATTTGTCACCACCATTTGCAAGCTTTATACCACTATACATAAAATTCCCCCTCCTTTTGTGTGTATTTTACTTTTTTTTCGAAGCGTCACTCTACAGCTGAGATGTATGGTAGTGTATGATTAAATTCTAAACCTTTTTTGGCAAAGTGGTCTAAAGTTGTACGGTTTTACGGTATAGTAATTAAAATCATTGTTTATCTTATAATTGGGTGTTTAATTTAGTTCATTTTCTTTTTGAAATCTTTACTAATAATAAAGCTGAAAGTCTCTCTGTCTGGAAGTCGGGACCTCTCTCTCTCTCTGAGACGCGCATAGCGCCAAGACCGTTTGGTCGATTTTCATTAAATTTGGTACAAAATTAGTTTGTAGCATATGGGTGTATACCTCAAAGCAATTTTTCGAAAATTCGATTCTTTTCTTTTTGTATTCCAATTTTAAGAAAATTTTAATAAGCAAATCATCAGAACGTGGACGAATAGATTATGAAATTATCATAACGTGGAACCATAACATTGGCATGCAAATGAATATAGCAAATTGGCGAGAAATTCATCATCCATTATTTGTAAATATACAAGCGAACCAAATGACCTTTTAATTTTCTATTACGAGCAAAGCCGTGCGGGTAACACTAGTTGTATAATAAATGTGATCACTATGTTTGGGTAGGAAATCAAAGATAAATGTAACCTTTTTTTTTTTTTGCTTTCTAGTTTCTATATGTTTTATAAAGACTTTTTTTTAATTCAAAAATAATTTTTTAAATGAAATATCTTGACGAAAATATCACTGGAAACAAAGTAGTAGTGCAACCAGGGAACTACAGTTTAAAACGAGCATCCAGAACTAGAGGAAAATACAGTATAACTTAAATTTATCGATACCCGATTTAACGATTTTCTCAATTTAATGATACATTTAACTGGTCCGGAGTTGACTATATTAAATGTTTATGCTACTCGATTTAATGATATCCTTGTCTCAGCGATAAATTTATCCAGTCTCTTGACAATCTTTAAGTCGAGGTCAAATATTTTTTTTTTTTTTTTTTTCAAATTTAAAAGACTGACAGCCAAAATATTTAGTAATGAATGTTATAATGTTTTCAAATGAATTTACAGTGCTGGCCAAATTATTAGACTAAGACTGTTTTAAAAGCAAATTATTTATTGATTACATAACTATAGACACATTAACGAACAGTGAAATAATTATCAAATATTTAGTATGCATTCCCTTGTTCTTGATGAGTATTTTAAGTCTTTTTGGCATACTTTTCACAAGGTTTACACCATTTCTCAACTTTTAAAAAAAAAAGGTAAAAAGTTGTTTAAACGCACGTACACATACTCACTAATTACCTAAAACTAACTTTAAATACAAAAGAGCACACTAATAAAAAGAACTAGTGAACTTGTTTAAGCTGATTGAGGTTATGTTCCTGGTAGGTAGATAAACAAAGAACATAAACAAAGCAGACAGTGCTGCCACCTGCAAACATTAAATTATGCTAAAATAACGTAACAATCAGCGTACAGTATGTACCGTACTTTAACAGTGAAATAAAGAGTATTTTAGTACAAATAGTGTACAAAAAAGCAAAAAAAAAAAAAATCTTTAGTCTAATAATTTGGCCAACACTGTATTTATGTGCAAATACTTTGGATATCCTCTTGTTTATAAATAAAATTTCCTATTCGTCTTGCTGAAACGAATCCAAAATCGAGCGAGTATTAGGGCTGAATTATTTCCAAGTCAAGCAAAAAAAAAAAAAAAAAAACACATACCCACACACATAATTCTTTACTAGAAACTCTGTTACCGAATTGAAAATCCATTTTTTTCTTAAATTCCCATCATTCAGTTTGTCAACTTGAAAGCTTTTTAGAATTAATTCGCTTGAAACGGAGAAGTTTATGTTAATCGAATCCTTAAGCTGCAGAATTACAATGTGAAACTTCTCTATTTCAAAAACCTTTCCGAAGATAGCAGAAGTATCAGCTTCAAAGACTGAGAAATACAATTTTTCATTAATTTATTCTGAGATCTGTGAGGGTATTAAATGAAATGTATGAAATTTCTTCAGGCACTTATTTTAACGGTAGTTCTTAAAAAGATTTTCACAACTTCTTGTAAAATAATTAGTTCCTTTGAGGCGATCATTAATAGAATTTCAAGTAAAAGAATTTACTTATTATCGATCCTCAGTTTTTTCCTCTTTTTTTATTTTTTAAACAACAGAATTAAGTTTTACTTCAAAATATAAATTTGAAACTAGCATAATCACACGTTTTTGTTTGTAATTATTGTATATATTAGGTTACAAACGATCTGCGATTGTATATTATGTGCATCTTAAAAAAATTTTAGCAAAACACAAACCACATATTAAGTTAAAATCATTCGTAAACTTGTGAATGGAAAACTATTTTTAAAAATGATAAGAATTCTCTCAATAGTAAATTAAATTAATGAAAAATACGGAAACATTTTACTGTTATAGATTTTATTTAAAAAGAGAAAAGGGGCAATTTCTGTGTTTTTGCTGATGACCACAAAATTCTCCATCCATGTGAAAAGAAGTGATGCATTTATTATAAATGTATAATTTGGGATTATAGGGTTCGAAAATCATATTAACGGAAATTTTCTTTACTAAAAATAAAGCTGAAAGTCTCTCTGTCTGTCAGGATCTCTGTGACGCGCATAGCGCCTAGACCGTTCGGCCGATTTTCAAAAAATTTGGCACAAAGTTAGTTTGTAGCATGGGAGTGAGCACCTCGAAGTCATTTTTTGAAAATTCGATATGGTTCTTTTTCTATTATAATTTTAAGAACAAAATTATCATAAGATGGGCGAGTAAATTACGAAATTATCATAACGTGGAACCGTAACATGGGCAGTGGCCAATTGGCAAGAAAATTCACCATACAGTAATTGTAAATATACAGGCGAACCAAAAGACCTTTTAATTTTTCTATTACGAGCAAAGCCGTGAGGGTACCACTAGTATAGAATAAGAAAAACAAAACTTATTCATCGAGTTTTCATTCAGAGTAGATGAATAATAAGTATTGAAAAAAAAAGAAATGATATTTGCCTACATATTTGAACAGAGTTTAGGCTGTTTAATTGTCTAAAAGTTTAAATAAGCAAATCAGCGTATGATTAATATGTGTGTTAAATAACCTACACACTAACCCTGCGGTTGCCAGTTGTTTTTAATGATATATTTTCTAGAAATAGTAATCGTTATCTCAGTATAACATAATCATAGTTTTATCATATGAGAAAAAATTCAATCTTTAAAATATATTTTGTATTAAAATTATAGTGGAATGTAGTAAAAATACGCACATAAACTGCTCTTGAATAGAAATTGCATAATTTACATTTCAAGTCCACTTGTTCAATCTACGCTTTACTTCGCAAATTTCTGTTCTTGGGGACAAATAAATCAGTTTTCCTCCTTCATGCATTTTTTTGTATGACATAAAACCATTCTTTTTGGCAAAGTTAAGTAGGAATTTCAAAACGAACATCTTCATTTCTTACAATGCTCAGAAGTTATTACTGTCAGTAGAAAGGGAAAATACTTTTAAAGTCCTATTGCGGTGACTTTACGTGCTTTTCATCTTAACTTCCAGTTTTAAATAATTAGCATATTTTGTGTTGTGCTTTTCGCAATTCATGTGGAATTTTGACAGCTGTTTGAAAAAAAGATTCGTTTTAAGATGCTTTTTACTTTCAACAAAAGTACATTTCTTTAGCTATAGTTTTAGCAGCAATATCAAGAGAAAATTGTTTTACTAACAGACCCCTGTTTTGATCACAAAAGCAAAGAAAATGTGTGTTTAAACAAACTGCACACTATCTGGTTTGACGTTTGAAATTATTTTGATCCTTTTTTATGTAAGAAGTTTTGAAATATCGGATGAAACAAGTGTCGTAATTACAAATAACTAAACATTTTAATTTGGATCGAAATCTTGTTTGTACAATTGTATGAATATTTTCCTTTGTAGCTAGCCCTGTATTGAATATATACTGCATGAAAGAGTTAAAAACCCAACAACTTAACACTATATTTTCAGCAAGGTTGCATCATCGAAATAGACAGTTGTGAAAAAAATTAATTTATTTATTAACACACTATGACAAAGAAAATTCTATTTGCCAAGCGTTTTGCAAGATCTGGAGGGATTGAATGCAAGCTGTGTATATGCAAAAATATTCCTCTTAACTTACTTTAATGTATACTTATGGTTAATATTTCGCTTATATTGTACAATTCGTTTTTTTATAAATGATGTATGGTACTTGTCCTCCAACAGATTTTTCCCTATTTCTACATGTTTCCTGTTTCAACCTATTTTGATTACGTGAGTTTGAGGCACCTTTTGTCAAGCTGTCACATAAAAGTCATACATGACATCCAGTTTCTGAATTTCCTTCTTTACTACTTTACGCGTCTTTTTTTCCTCGCATTAAAAATCTTTACTAATAATAAAGCTCAAAGTCTCTCTGTCTGGAGGATGCCTGTAGGATGTCTGGATGTCTGGATCTCTGTGATGCGCCTAGCGCCTAGACCATTCGGTCGATTTCCATGAAATTTGGCACAAAGCTAGCTTGGAGCATGAAGGTGTGCACCTCAAAGCGAATTTTCGAAAATTCGATTTTGTTCTTTTTCTGTTTCAATTTTAAGAACATTCTCCGGAGCAAAATTATTATAAGATGGACGAGTAAATTACGAAAATATCATGACGTGGAATGGGAGAGCGAATGAACATTATTTATTTATTTATTTAAACCCCACCAATCACCACCGTACCAACCCCGGTGAAGGTTTAACCGGATGTGGTGACTGGGGGGAACATAACAGATCACGAGCGACACTCGCTGGAACAGTAGCGAATGAACATAGCCAATTGGCGAGAAATTCGTCATCCATTATTTGTAAATATACGGATGAACTGAATAACCTTTTAATTTTCAACTACGGGCAAAGCCGTGCGAGTACCACTAGTAATGACATATTTCTATGCATGAATATTTACCAAATGTATTTATAAAAGCAAAGTTCTAAGTAAAGATGTTCTACTGGAAACACTCCATTGTATCAAATTAACATTTATAGGAAAGAAAAGAAAATGTCCGTGTGGTCAGTAGCGCTTCCCGAAAGATTTTTTAATGCATCCCCCCCTATAAAATTTTTTAAAATTTGAATTTGATACTGTTTTTTCAGAGCGTGCGCCCTCATATCTAAAGCTGTGGGGATTGCGAGGATGCTATGTACGCCACTGCCTGTGGCCTTGAAATAACATTGCTTATTTACCTACAAAGAGATTGTGCATTGCATTTGATGACGGAAATTCGATGAATATCATTATTTCAGGCAAAATATTTCATTTTTATATTTTTTTTTACTAATAATAAAGCTGAAAGTCTGTACGTCTGGATGTCTGAATGTCTGTGTCTCTAGATGTCTTGATGTCTGTTACGCGCATAGTGCCAACATCGTTCGACCGATTTTCATGAAATTTGGCACAGAATTAGTTCGTAGTATACTGCCGTGTGCAGGTAAAGGGCAGTAACTGCAAATTTTTCATTTTTCATTTTTTTGCATTTTTGTCATCTATTTTACGTTGTTTTTATTGTACAAGCTTGTTTATTTGGTTCCCGCAGAAAAAAAGGCGCGAAAAAGACATCTAATTCCAACCTTTCCCCATAGTTAGTATTGAATCCAAAACGCGTTTCTTCAAATATATCGAAAACTCATTTCTGCAGATACTGCTGTTTACCTGCACACGGCAAAAGGTGAGCACTTAGAAGCGATTTTTCGAAAATTTGATTTTGTTCCTTTTCTATTCCAATTTTAAGAACATTTTACCGAGCAAATTATCTGAACATGGACGAGTAAATTACCAAATTTTCATAACGTGAAGTCATAACATGGGTGAGCAAATGAACATAGCAAATTGGCGATAAATTCATCATCTATTATTTGCAAATATGCAAGCGAACCAAATGACCTTTAAATTTTTCTAATACGGGCAAAGCGGGGTGGGTATCGCTAGTTAAAAATAAACAAAGATCGCCGTTACAGACTAACACAAGTTATCATCCTTTTTATATTCATTTTACATTGAAGCTTAATACAAATAAAATACTTAACAATTATTTATGAAAACAAATTATTTATATCAAAAAGGGCTCGGCAAACTGTTTTGCACAAAATGTTATCTATCTCATGCGATGAGAAAAAAATAAATCCGTGACTTCGTAGCTGAGTAAAGCGTATCGATCTGTAAAACTTCTGAGGCAATTCTAACGCGCTTTCTTCAGCTTTAAGTCACAATAGCAGAATGAAATAGTTACAGCATGCATATTACACACAATACAAATATTTGTAAATAAATTTCCCGGAGTAGTTAACATTTTAGAAAAACTTTAGCAATTAAATTATGTGAATTACGGCTTAAATGATTCTTGAAATGTTCCATTTTACTTGGGGAAAGAAGAGGTTAAAAACGTTAGGCCTATAATCATTGCTGTACGCTAACAGTGAAGCAAACTGATTTCATCACCACTTTTCTAATAGATGAAATCTTTTAACTCTTCGTCCACTGGAGTTAAAATTTTCTGAGCCAAACTATACTGCACCATCTACTTTAGAAAAAATGCAGGTTATGTTCCATTTTTCAAAAAAAAAAAAAAAGTTTACAATGAAATGAGATTACATTTGTTCTTTTTCGAGCAATAAGTTAGTGTTATAAAAGTGTTCGGACATAATTTTGAGAAAAATAACTTTTTTCTCGTACCAACCAAGTTTTAAGCTGGCAAAGAATTTCCGTGGGACACCTGACGATTAAGAAACATGTAGTGACTACTTTTTTCAACTCTTAACCCTAGTTTATTTTTAAAATTTGGATCAAATTTCTCTTTCACAAATGGTAAAATTTAACTGTAAACTTATTATTGCAGACGTTGTACAAAATTTTACTTTACCCTTTTTCACAGTCCCAGTACAATGTATTGGGAAGTTTCTGGAATGGTTTAAACATCATGCAATAAAAAAAAAAAAATATCTATATCTGTTCCAGTATGGCTCTGATAAGATTGAGGCTGGCCTTGACTGTTTTTACTTCATTTCGATTAGTTCATTGAAATAAGAAGGTGTTATTGTTAAAAGTTGTCATATTTAATGTAGCTTTAACTCTTGTATGTTATTTTTTTAAACATATATTTATTTGACTAAAAAAAAGTATCATTCAAATAAATATGGTGGTATTTATTTGAATGATACTTTTTTTCTGTTATTTAATACCTATTGCATTTTCTTAAATCCACAAATAATATTGACTTCTATTAAGGACGAACTAGGTTAAAAAAAAAAACCTCAATACTGAAGATTAGCTAAGTATTCACAACATCCATAATATAAATTAAGTAAGGAAAAACTAACTACGAGAAAAGAATTTAGAAATGATAATGCCATAAATAGATAAAACATATCCTTATTAACTTCAGTAAGCATGTCATGTTAGGTTAAATTGAGCACGTAGTTAAGCGAGAGAACAAATTTTTTGTCACATATAATCCAGCTTTCAGCATTTCTGCTTCCAATTAAAAAAAAAAAAAGCCACAAAGCCACGTTAAGATGGAATGTTAATAAAGAATTCCATGCTGCTCTTAAGCAAATAACTTCATGTCATAATTTTCTCGAGGCCGTATTTTTGCACAATTTTCTAACAACAGAGCATTTGAGTGTCAGGCGACGAAAATACACTGTAAAAAAAAAAACTGTAAATTTTGAAGAAGTTATCCGTATTTTTTACAGAAAAAAACTGTTCGTAATAAAATACAGGATTTCTCTGTTTTTTTTTTTAATCTGTAACCGGTTATACTTTGTTTTTCTTCGAATCTTCGAAATTTCGCCCGCGTGTTTGGATTTTGGTTCTCGTGCTCGAGTTTTTGATCTTATATTTATTTAAAGCGAGTAAGTCTTAAATCGTTTGCAACTTCCATTTCATTGCATTATAATCAATATTTTATTATTATGTTTTTTTGTCATCTGTTACAGAGGCATATTCGGAAATTTACCTTTGTATACATGTATTTCGTAGTAGTATAGTAAATATTGAAATGTCTTTATGAAAGTATAGTTTCATTTTTTAATCTTCATAAAATAATAAATCAGTTTGAATAAATAATAAAAATACGGAAGATTTCTGTAAAATAAACGGAAGAAAACTGGCGTCCTGGCTGACAGTTTTTTTCCGTAAATTTTCCAGATTTTTTTTACAGTGTAAGAAGCAATCCTCTTGAAGTTTTTATTCCTCTGAACAAATTGTGTTTCATTTTTAAATCGTACTATGACGCATCTTTTATTCTTTCGTTTTATAAATCGGATGTCAAACATTTTTTAATGATTTTTTATGATTTAGGTGAAGTGTCTGAGTACTTTCTGTTAGGTAAGAAAATATGATTGAAGCAGTTTGGGAACACGTACGTTTTTCAGGTTTCTATATTTTTGTGCAATACTTGCGATATTTTAGTAGATGGGACAAACGCAGAGCTGCGGAGTCGGAGGATAAGTGACCAACTCCGACTCCGACTCCCATTCCGGGAATTTTAGTGCCTTCGACTTCGACTCCTGTACTTTAATATCAGTCCGACTTCAACTTCGACCCCGATTCAGCAGCCCTGGACAGACGTTTGGCTATAAAACCACCGTGTGTGACTAAAGACTAAAATCAATTTTTCTAAAATTTGAAGTCAGCAAATTTAACCCCTCATCTAGGGATTAACTAGGGTTTTTCCTAGGGGTTCTTCTAGTTTTCTAGGGCTTCTTGGTTTCTTCTAGGGGTTATCTTTATTCTTATATATATATATATATATATATATATATATATATATATATATATATATATATATATATATATAAGGTAGGAGCGGGTAATAAGGCCTACCTAAGGGATATTTGGAATAAAATGGAAAGAAAAGTATCCGAATCAGCAAATTGCAAATTTAATTTAAGTACCATTCAATTACTACACGAAAATAACAAAAAACGGCCTCTCTTGCCGAAAACAAACACAAAATTAATTATTTAAAAAAACCTTGCAATTAGGCCTTATTATACTACGGTAGGGTAATAAGGCCTAATATTTTAACACTCGTAAATAATCAAAATAAGCTATTAACATTGGTAATTGAGATCATTTGTAATATCCTTAAGCATTACTCATGCTGAAAATCTTCAAAATAACAAAAAAAAAAAAAAAAAAACAGCCGTCAGGACACTCAAAAATATCTTCGTCATCGGCTGTCAAACCGACGCATTGCTCATGATACCACCTGTTGCATTTTGAACAGGGCCTCATGTCAATCATTTTATCATCCTCACAAGCGTGACAGTACCAATTGGCATCGTTGTTTTTGGTATTTTTTTTATCGTCTTTCTTTGAGGGTTGACGTCATTTTTTGCTTTTTTCTCTTTTCTATATTCTTCAAACAGTTCTTTGGTGATTTTAATTCATCGATAATTAATAGATTTTCTTCTTAAAATTGATGTTTTTTTTTTTCAGTATTTTTCACTGGAGTACGCATAAGCTCCTGAAATGCTTTTATTTTAGTTGAGCTAGTGGTACATTGTCCTCTTCATCGTCCGAACTAGAACCGTAAACCATGCCGTACGTCGTTCCAGGAGGTTTGTTTGGGGTACTATTAATTATTTCATCTTGTGCTGTCGATGTGGAAGGCCTTGAGGTTATTGGCGTGAGGAAGGTGCGAGGTTCCGAATTTTTTTTCTTGAAATTTGTCAGCTTCGGGAGCTGGAATTTCTATTAATACAGACGGAGCAAAAACTGTTTCTGAAATAGCCTGTGGATTCAATGTACACAAACCAGTGGCTTTAAAGCCGCTTGTAATGTTACTATGTGTCATGCATTTAGACCAGACATTTGAAAGAATAACATTAAACCGTGCCTTGGTGAGCTTTTTGTCTGGGTTTTGTTCCATAAATGATAAAACTTCTGCATCCCAGTGGTGTTCAAATGATCGATAGACGGCTTTATCAAGGGGTTGGAGTTCATGAGTGGTGTTCGAAGGTAAACAGTATAATGATATATCGAGAGAATCGGCGACTTCAACGATTGTTAATTCTAGGTGACAAGCCGCTCCATCAAATATTAAAAGGGACTTACCTGCACTTTTAAATCTAGATAGGTGCTTTAGAAATTCTGTAAAAAGTTCATTAGTCATATAACCCTTTGTAGATTTTTCTACCAAAGAACCCGGTGACAAATGGTCATATGATTCTGCCTTCAACCGTTTGCCTTTAAATATTATCATTGGTGGTATAGCAGTACCAAGTGCATTTACACATCCAGCTATTGTGACACTTTCGGCGTGTTCCGAAGACTGTAAATGCACTCTTTTAGTCCCCTTCTTTGCCAAACAGTCTGCTGGTGGTGAATTGTGAGACGGCAGCCTTTCTCATCCATGTTGTATATTCTTTCAGGATGACTTCTCAAGTCCAGATTATCATAAATTTCATTCAGTCTGTTAAAGTGATCATTAACGATAAATTTGTTAAGCTTTTGAGCTCTGGCCGGGTTCATAAATTGAGCTTTTCGTCTAGATATTTCCGGGTGTCTTTTCATAAATGCTTTAAACCAATCTTTACCAGCAACTTTAGCAAGTTTATTAAAATTATGCTTTATGTTATTAAGCTCACAAAATTTATAAACCAAGCGTCGGAGAATACGTGGTGTCACAGGCAACCCTACTTCAGCAAACCTCAAAATTCTGATGACAAGATCGGCTTCCTGGTCATCACTGAGAATAGATTTTCTACCAAGTGTTTTTTTCAAACTTCCGGTCTGGATATGGTTTCTAATGGTTCTCCTGGGAACATTATACCTCACAGCTGCTTTATATGAGCTCAGCATACCTCTTCTTACTGCTTGGGCAGCCGACACTAAGTCATTATCTGACCACAGTGCTCGTTTGGGGGGCATCGTGATGTAGGCACTAAAATAAGAATGAACCAAGTCGTAAACAGCCGCAATCACTAATAAACACTCATACCATGTTGAGAAAGGTTCAAAATAAGATGCACAGCTGAAAAACTACGTTACAAAAAATAGGAGTATAATAAGGCCTACGGTCAACTTTCGTAGGCCTTATTAGCCGCTGACGTCGAATTTAAAAAAATACAAAAAAGTACAATAATTCGATCATATTATTTCGCTCAGACATGAAATATCAATACAAGCATTTAAGACAGATAACTGTAACGAGAAACTATGCATAAAAGCATGATATTACAAAAATTACTTACATTTCAATCTGACGATTTTTTATTATTCGTGTCTTACAAGCGTTCCGTGAAAATGAATCTGGGCTCGCTGGTCAAAACAACTGAGCATGGCGTTGCGACCAATTTGAGGTGCCATCTGGGAGTGTGAACTATATACGATAGCGTTTTTGAGCGGCTACAACCATTTTAAATTATATTTTTGCTGTTTAGGCCTTATTACCCGACAGGCCTTAATACCCGCACCTACCTTATATATATATATATATATATATATATATATATATATATATATATATATATATATATATATATATATATATATATATATATATATATATATATATATATATATATATATATATATATATATATATATATATATATATATATATATATATATATATATATATATATATATATATATTAGGGTGGTCCTTATTTATATGGGGAAAATTTTTTCTCGGAATTCAGCAAGTGACGCCCCCTAGTTTTGTGACACTATAATAAAAAGTAACGTGTACAAAATTTGAACTCGATCGGTCAATAATAACACGTGCCCCTAGGCCGTTGAACTTTAACACTTTTGATAATTTTCCCATAAATCTTCGAGTTTTTACTTCAGACCCAGTACATCATTGCTCCTATGTTTGCAAAATATTTTTACAGTGAGGTAGCGCTAAAATTGATCTTTAAATATTTTTAATTACTTTATATCATCTAAAGATTTTACGTTGAATAAGAATGAAATAATGCTTTAAAAACTTTCCTTAATCGTACGCTTTTCTCAATGTATCTCTCTCGTGTGTAGTTTTTTTTTCGATAGTCTTAAACATTATGTAAAATAAATTGCTTTTGTGACTCATATTTGGTAAATTGTTTGTGAAATTCTTCGATTAATTGTGCTCCTCTTTCAGTTGTATCATTCACAACTTTCAGCATTTTAACAATCTCTCTTCCCTTTAAATAGCTTCCTTCATTTTGCCATAAATCAGGATCAAGTAGGAAAACATCTTTTGATATTTGTAACTTATCAAGCAGTTTTATTGATTTGTAATTGATTCTATAAAGAGGAAAATCTTTACTAAGAAAGTATTTCAAATCATCTACCGTGATATGAAATTTTTTGTACAATCATCAGACACGTCTTCCTTATCAGCAAGCATTTTTGAAATAGTCTTTTACTATCTTCAAAATCAGTTAATTCATCCAATACGGACAAAGCTACTAGTTTATCCTCTAAATACCACAAGTGATTTATGAATTTTCCAATCGCTGCTTCTACTGCATGTTTGTTATTTTATACGCTGCTAGTGTTTTTGGAAAATTATATTATTTAAAGGAACCTCGATTGGGTTGCTGCGAAAAACTATATCTTCATACAGCATTTAACTGTAAAACAGCATTTAAAGGCTTTCTCTTCATGTAAGGCCAATTTAAATTGTTTCCTAAATATATGAATTTTCAAGCAATGAATTCCTTTTGCCACCCATCTGGCTCAGGGATAAGCTCCAGGTTGCCGAAAGCATATCCCTCTGGGAGGGTCTTCACCAGGAAATACTATTACAAGTTAAGAGAATTCTCTTAAAAGGAAAGTTCTTTCTCAATATCCACTTCTTACGAACAATGATATATCATCAACTTCGTCTTTTAGAATTTAAGAGGTCTGTGTACTTGGTTGAAATGTTATAAGTTCTGAGTGGTGAAGATCTCTCCACAAAATGCTTAATAATGGAGCATCGGGTCTAGAACTAAGAAAGGCAAGGACTTCTTTCGAGCCACACTCTACAGTACGATTTCAAGTGCACGATGATGGCAATCCAAATGTAATATGTCACCATTCAGTTTTTGCTCTAAAAAAATGCATGCACCATGCATCGGTCATATGCGGTCGGTATTGCAAGCCATTGTATCAAACACTACAACTTGAACAGTTAGAAATAAAGAGCAATCATCTAAGATATCATATACAACTGAAGAAATATCTCAGGAATTCCGAGAAGATATTAAACATTTGGACCTGAAGCTAGCACGGTAAGCCTATCGGCATTCTTATTGCAGTTACATCTAGATGTAGCTTTGTATCCCAGTAAATAACTATAAAATCTGAATTTAAATACATGAAATTTGATTTTTCGTCTCGAAGATTTTCTCTTGCTCTCTTAAGGGATGTACGATTGATCACAAGGTCATTTGGATTTAAATTTACTGCATCTATATAGACTGTTAACAAATGAACAGCATCTTTATCCCTAATATGGCATTTGTCTGATCAGTGATGAAAGGCGAGAAGATATTAGTAATTGTCAAGCTTTTTTCAGTTGTGGTAGACCAGATGTAGAAATTTTTTTCAATAGGTTAGGATAGATACTATATTTATAAGGACTATGTACTGAAATGGAAGAAAATTAATTTAAAGTACAGATTTTTACCTTATTCCGATCTGAAATTTTTTTAAAATTTATATTTTAGATATGAAAAATATAGTATATTTTTATGTTAGAGTAATCGAGGAGTTTTCGAAATTTATATTTTAAAAATTAAAAATTGCATAAACATTTAAGTATTTTTATAACAAAAGAACAGAAAATTAAAAATATAATTGTAATTTCTTATATTTATAGCATTGAAACCTAGCGACCCTATTTGCCACACCTATTACATACATAGGAAATTTTGTAAATCAACACCTCCAAAGCCTGGAGGAGGCAATTTGTTGTTGTCAAGGTCATTCATTCACGGCCTAGGCCATTCATCAATGAACTTTAGAATCCCTTGTGTCCATCTTGGTGGAAAGAAATGTTCCCCTGCCGCTTAGTTTGGAACGAGCTCAGAAGAGCATTATATCTGATCCAAGGCCATTGGTGTAATTGTACCCTCTGTAACATGTAAAATTTTATAGAATGAAAGTGAGATAATGGTCAGTCTGGAAGTAGCAGCATATATTGAGGTTCAAAATTACTGTAAATATGAAACGTAAAAATATTTTTACATAAAAATGGGAAAATCTGCAATTTTTTCTTCGAAACTCAAAAAAGAGGGCCCTAGGGGCACGTGTTAATATTCATGGATTGACTTAATATTTTGCAAGGATCATTTATTTGTATAATGGAACAAATTGAGGGGGCGTCGCGTAAAATATCAACAACTTCAAAAATAAGGACAATCTAATATATATATATATATATATATATATATATATATATATATATATATATATATATATATATATATATATATATATATATATATATATATATATATATATATATATATATATATATACACAGGTGGTTGGGGGATCGAAAAAGCTTACGGCTAACTGATACCAGGGAAAAAAAGTTAAAATTTAAGCACGATGAAAAATTACGTTTTGCTTCCTTGGTTAGATAAAAATTCTAGATTTAAAAAAACAAAACAAAATAGCTCTTTGTTCACTATTTTCGAAAGCAATACTGCCGGGGGCAGGTAAAGAGCAGTCACTGCAAATTTTACAATTTTTATTTTTGTTTTATTAATTATTATTATTATTTTTTTTTTTTTTTTTTTGCGTGTCTGTCATCTATTATACGTTAACTTTATTGTTTGAGCTTGCTCATTTGGTTTCTAATGGAAAAAGAGCCCCCCAAAACGGCAACTACAACAGTTCCCTATGGTTAGCATTGAATCAAAAACGCGATTCTTCAAATATCTCGAAAACAAATTTCCTGCCTGCGTTTACTTGCCCTCAGTGGAAAATATAACTGAATGGGCCGAAACGGGTTAGGAGTTAATGTTATGATGTTTCTCCACCTACAGGTTTGTGTAGCAGACTGATCGGATAGTACGCTTGAAGTACGTGACGCATCTGTAAAGTCATTATTATTGTCAAATGGAAACAGTTAAATGTAAACAAACTACTAGTGAAATTTTCAGATTTTTTTTTTTCTTTAATGATTTGTTAAGCAGCAACCGTTTTTCCAAACTTTTCCTAGCGCAGATAGAGAATGTATTTAGAAGTGATCGAAAAAAAGGTGACCATGTTACTGAAATTTCCAGTTTTGAGGAAAAGGAAATATGTAAGAAATACTGATGAGACAAGTAAAAGACTAAAAGAAAGCCTTTTGGAACAGGAAATTAGACTTAATTTTCCTCTACGAATCAGCACAAATTTTAAGGTTAAGTATGTTAAATAAACTGTCGAATGAGTACGCCACGTAGATTTATTTTGTACTTAAATCATAATTGGGCCGATGAGCTGGTTTTAAAATTTAACTAAATATTTGTCAACAATAAATATCATTTCGTTAATTTTTAACCCCCGATACACAAAGGAAGGGTGTTATACAGTGAGTGGTAAAAAAATTGCATCACCCGCGCCGCAAAGGAGAGGAATATCATCCCGACTGCATTCAACACACAGTCAAGCACACCGTATCCCAGATGATTTGAGGATGTATTTCTGATCAAGGAGTTGATGAGCTTCACTTTGCGCAAAAAACAGTAAACGCTCAGGTGTATATTGGCATTTTGGAGAAGAAATTGCTTCCTAATACTATCCGGGATCACTTTATGTCAGTTCAAAACGTCATTTTCCAGGATGATTCTTCTCTGTGCCATAGGACAAAACTGGTAAGTAACAATTTCAAAACCTTCATCCTGCCATTAGACTTAAATTGACATGGGGTTAATTAATTTTTGAGCAATCACAAATGCTTATTGGTTGCTCTTGACGGTCCCTGGCAATGTGGTTCCTTTTTCAGCTTGGGCCAGGGGTTTCTGCACCACAACCGCCCACCGGGCTCCGGTCCTGAGCGCTGTCTCCCTTTCGCCGCTTCTCCTGGTCGGTGGCGTTCATGGCCTACACACCCACAGTCACAAGCCTACACGCTCACACACACGCATCGTTACGCACATACGCACTCCCACACACACGGCTTTACACTCATACACGCACGCCTAAGTGCATACACATAGGTCTACGCACACACACAAGCCTACACATGCACGCACGTGAGTCTGCACACACAGATATACGCACGTAACCGCCCAGGAGGAGAGGCAGGCTTGGGGGGACAGGAGTCGTTTCTAGAAACAGTAACTCCAATGAGTAGGGTCCTGTCGTGATTGCGAAAAACATTATTTGAATTCAAAATTTCAGAATTCAAATTATTATTTTTTCTCTAAACTCAGACGCAGGTTCAGAAATGGAGAAATGAGTATGGGGTCAGCAGTTTGCCTTGGCCCGAAACAGCCCCGATCTACGTAAACAATTATCGGATTTCTGCTGTTAAAATGTTTTATTTGATAAGTTTTGCAGAATTTCACATACATTCATCGTTAATCGATCGACCAAAACTTCTCACATAATCCAATTGCTGTAAAAATGCGAGGATGATGCAATTTTTTTTACCAGCACTGTAAGTTTGACGTGTGTGTGTGTAACACTCTAGCGCCCACACGATGGACCGATTTTGAAAAAGTTTTTTTTGGTTCGAAGGGAGAGTTGATCGAGAGTATTCTAAGCTAGGTTGCTTCTTCGGATAACATTAACAACGCTTTTTAATGCAGATTTTAAATACGGCTAAGCCTTTATTTAGCGATTAGTAACCGAATTCATTGTTGGCTGACAAGAAAATTAAAAGCAATGATTTAGAATTGTCATTTCTTACCAGATTCTATTTGTTAACAAATAAAATACTTGTAATTGGTTTTTAGTAATATAGGGCTTTTAAAAGGGTTTTAAATTTTCCGTCTTGATTCTATATTTGCGACTCAATCGGTTTTTTTTTTTAATTTTTAATTTTATTTATAACTTATAACTTTGATTTTAAGTAAATTGTAACTTAACACTCAGTAAGCCCGGAGTCCTTTCATTTGAATTCATTTATACAGTTATTTCCCACTTGAATACACATAAGATTTAGAAAAGTCTACACAGCACCAACAAGTCACGTCCAGAACTAAAACGAGTATCAACATCTAAATTCTAGCATCTGATCAATACTCTCTTAATCAGTTAAGACTACACATTTTGGCAAACACACCTATCTAACATTTTAAACTGATTTCAAAAATAATATGCCTCTCTCTTCTAATTCAATATGTACCTAAAAAGAAATAAACGGACAAGTAAAATTGTAGCACCTCTTTAATAGTGCAGCTAATATATATTTTTTTTGAATAAAATAATTAATTGTTTTCAAAAGAAAAGTTGATCTTTTATTTGGATGAAATTAAAGCGCCACTGGTTTTATTTTTCCCCGTTGCCGAAAAAGAAAAAAAAAAAAATATATATATATATATATATATATATATATATATATATATATATATATATATATATACATATATATATATATATATATATATGTGTGTGTGTGTGTGTGTGTGTGCATTCTTCAGAAAAAAAAGTCAAATGTTCTGTTAAATAATTAATCTTCACAAAAAATAAATAAATAGTCTGCAAAGCTCTTTTTCTCAATTAAAAAATTAATCACTCCGAATTTCCTTTTTTTTTATCATTCCCACAGTCGGAGGCTCAAAACTTCTAAAATTCGATGTTTGACTCCATAGTATTGGTAAAAATATTTGCGCTTTAGAATTCATTTAATTTTGATTCAGTCATATTTAGCTCTAACTTGATTTAATGTTGTTAAGTCTACGAGAGATGGTCTTTCAATTTTTATCAATGGCTTTTTCCTATGTCTTGAAACTATAAATTGGAATCATATTCACGCGTTCTGCTCTTTTTTTTCCTTAAATATTCTGCTACCTTCTCCCGTATGCGTCAATGTAAAAGTTTTTTAATTGTTAAAAAAATACACATTAAATTATTAAGTCAAAGTATTATTTTCTATACATCTTCTTTATCAAAAGTTTTATTTTTCAAAAGTATATTTGGAGCAAAATCGTCTTTAATTCCGGGATCTACATTTTCCTTATAAATTTCTACATATAACACTAGTGTTAAGTTTTTGAATTTTTTTAAGCTGAACAAAAACCTGTCTAGATCAAAAAGTAAAATATGGGATAAAGTATCAACGGGATATTTTAAAAAGAAAAAGTTTGTTTGTGTTTTGCTCTTTGTTTGCATTCCTATTGGTTCTTTTTCGGATTATAATTTTATCATTGCTGTTTGGTTAATCCGCTATTTTTATCTTTTAAACTGTTTATCTGTTTTTTTGGCTTTTGTCGGATGTCTTTTAATCCATAAGCTCACTTCTTTTGCATTGAAAAAGGCGTTCTTTGTCACGCCGAAACACGTGTCTGCAGTAATCTACATTTTGCGTATTTTTACGTTATTTCTTATTTTACTTTTTAGCACAATTGTATTTATTTGACTTATTTATCTTAAAGTTTCTTGATTCGGACTCTATCAAAAGTTTTTTAGACGGTGGGGGGAGGGGGGAGCGGCAACATACAGACGATATACGGGCGGACTAACAATCCCCTTATTTCCAAACCCTCCTTTTTTTAAATCTATTTTTAGTAATTTATTTATTTATTTATTTTATTTATTTAGTACTATTTTTGGGGCGCATTAAACTATATTTCATTTATTTTCTCTCTTTGTGTTTTTAAGGAAAATCAAACTATAAAGGGGATAGCTTTGGAGAAGCACGACTCTCTTTTATATTTCTTTCACCGATGAAGATATTGCCCGGGAATCGACGAGATAGTATGAATGCTTACCGTAATAAGTCTGGCGAATAACAAGCAACATTGATCTGCTCCCGTCCAGAACATTCTGATGCCAAATGAACCGTTTTATGAAGTTATCTTTACTTTCAGTTAGAGAAGACACATCTAGGGTTTCCTTTACTACTCACTGCGAGGAACTTATACTTGTTTGCAATGGAAATTTATATGCATACAAAGTGTTTTACTTGAACTAATGTATACATTAGTTGAGGTTATTTGTTCATTCGCTGCATTAGACACGCATCTTCTTTTTCATTCTATTGATCAAAAAATGTAACTTAAACTTTTAAAAACGCGCATGCGAGTATGTGTGCTTTAAAAAAAAAAAAAAACGAAAGTTAATTTGAATTTTGTCTTCTTGAATTTAAATTATGTTTTTCGCAATCACGAGTGTGTGTGTATATGTAAGGGTGTGTGTTTGTGTGTGGAGGGTATGTGTGTCTGTGTGCAGGCATGAGTGTGTGGGTAGTTGTGTGTATGTATGTGTGGGGGTATGTATATGTGTGTGTAGGCATATGTGTTTGTGTCTGTGTGCAGGCATGAGTGTGTGGATAGTTGTGTGTATGTGAGTGTGTGTGTGTTTGTGTGTGTATGTGTTTGTGTATGTGTGTATATGTGTAGGTGTATATATGTATATGTGTGTAGGTGCGTGTATGTATGCGTGTAAGTGTAGGATATTGACGAAACCTGGAGACGGTTTTCGCTAGAGGGGCAGCATCGTGAAGACCCGGTCGACGGTGATGCTGCGGGTGGCGGTGGGGAAAATGATAGGAACATCAAAAACAGTCAAGTAAAAGCAATAAGCTATCGTGATTGCTCAAAAAAAAAAAAAAAAAAAAAAAAAAAAAAAAAAAAAAAAAAACCTTTTGAATTTACAAAATTAATTTGTTATTTGAAATTTTGAATTCAAATTATGTTTTTCGCAATCACGAGTTGCGACAGGACCCTACACATTGGTTACTATCCCACTCGCTTGTTTCTAGAAACGGTTCCTGTCCCTCCTCTTGGGTGGTTACGTGTGCATAGTTGTGTATGTGTAGGCTTGTGTGTGTACGTACACCCGTGCGTATTTGTGTGTAAAGGCGTGTGTGTGTGTGTGTGTATGTGTCTAAGACATGGACGCCACCGACCAGGAGCAGCGTCTACCGGGAGGAGTCTCGCCTGCAGAGGACGGTGGGGTTGAAAACGGAACCAAACATCAAGGACGGTCAAATGAAAACAATTAGCAATCGAGATTGCTCAAAAAAAACCCTAATACAAACCGTCTTGTATGGAAGGTACAATAAAAAATAAATAAATAGAGGAAGATATTAGAAAAAGAACTGCATTAGTAGAGATTCGTATAATGCTGTTAAACTCCATGTATCAATTTCCTTTTCTACAATTAAAATTAATTTATTACTGGCACAAATTGTAAAACATTGATTTAAAAAAAATCGTAAAAAATATGTATGAATTGAAAGACACGTTAGTAATTTTATGAAATCAAGTTTAGCTCATTTAGTTATTAGATGAGGGAAAACTCGAAATTAATCGTCGATTAATACGTTGTAACAAATCCTTTAAGTGGATACTATTTTTAAGGTGTCTTAATAGTTTTTGTAATATTTTTTTTAAAAAAATCACATCTGGTAGCAACAAAGTGATAGGTATGTAAACATGCAGAGTATATAGCAGTAAGTTACCGCCCCTAAGCCAGGGCTAAGGCAGAACTGCATGCAATTAACTATACAGTCCTGTTATGACACTTGGAGGCTGCAGTTTCGTTCTTATTTGAACTAAAGAACGAAACTTTTAATAAGAATTTAACTGCAGTCTCAGGATGTGATAACCGGGTTGTCTGGTATATTGTATGTATTCATAGCATATTTAATTTCTCAGAATTACCCTTCCCTATAAACTCAGGGGGGGATTAAAAGTTTTTGAAAATAAAAATTTGATATAATAATAAAAATAAGGTTAATAACATTTTTAAAAAAGTAATAATAATAATAATAATAGAAAACACAAATAAAAATAAGGTTTACAATATTTAAAAAAGCAATAATAATAATAATAATAATAATAATAATAATAATAAAATCAATAATAAATAAAAATAATTATGATAATTTATTATGCTTGAAATACTATGAATAATAATGATAATTGCTAAGATATTTGTATTGAAAAAATAATGCATATGATATTACATCTGAAAATATTTCTTATAAGCTGTATTGCATGGCCCTTTAAAACATTTTTAGGCCCAAAGTTGTTCCAACACGATAGTATAGTACGTAAAATATATGTTTCACTCACATGAACAATATGAATTTTAGCATTTGTCTCACCCTAGTTTTTGACCTTAATTTTAAAGCAGACTGATAACCTTTTTCTTTTCTCTTTTGAGCCTTGAAGAATGAGCCGACCGCTCATCTTTTAGAAATAAATCCTATTTTGAAAGCTTCAAAAAGCATGTAAAAATATTTCTCTCATACAATTCTTCACTTTCATATCTGAGAAGCAACGCAATAGCAGTGCCAACTATTTCTGAACAAATATAGGCGAACACTCTCGATGTTCTACATAAGGTATATCCCAGTGATAAAGCATATCGGAAATAGAGATTGACATTCTGTGCATAAACACGTGAAAGCGTATCATCAGAAAAGAAGGCAGAGTGATGCCAAACAGCAATGCTTGTCTAAGTTGTCAAAAGTAGTGAGATCGGAAGGTAAGAGAAAAGAAGGGCAAATATTTTTGACAGCATATGCTGTCAAAATACTATATGGTGAAAATATTTACCATTTCATAAATATTGATTCATGGAAACGAAATAAAATTTCTTTATGATTTAACAGGGAAAAATAAGAAACAAAAAATTATACTTGAGCAATAATGAAAGTATTTATGAAAATTCTGCCTGTCCTTCGCCTAATATTAAGGACGTTAGATTTTTAACGTTAAAACGAAAAAGAAATCAGTTCAATGTTTTTGAGTTGATTGTTATGTGTATTGCTTCAAAAAAGTTATACCGGTTCTGCATATGTCAAACTTTGCGCCATTCTGATTCAACAAAAAATTTCCCTTAAAAAAACTCATTTTAAGACATATTTACATTTGTATTTGTATTTCAGATTTTAAAACTAATATATAAAGCTTGACAGCTGATGTATTTGCATACGTTTTGAACAATTTAAAAAGGCAGGTTGTAACCAAGAGTATAATATTTATTTCTTGCCTACAAGAACTTGAATTTATTGAATTATGTGAAATGTATTTTAAAAACAAACAAAATTTCGAAAAACTAAGCACGAGCCTTAATAGTTAGCAAACTGCTTTTTTTAATGTAACCTGCAACCAAACTTTTGGAACTATTTGGAATTTTACAAGGACCTAAAATCTTGATAAATCATTTGTCATCGTCCTCTTCCCGTTTATCGAAATATAAGTTCTTAGTGTGAAGCGTTATTTTAAGAAAGGTTGCAAATTGTAGCGAGAAATCCTGTGAAATTTATTCCACGTAGGCCCCTTTTTCCTAGTGTTCATTTCATAGTGTATTGACAACTTGTTATTTATTGTATTTGACAACTTGTTATTTATTGTTTTTTATTGTATTTTATATTTTATGTTAAAATTTTAAAATGTTCAAAATTCTGTATTCTGTTATTTGTATTCTGTATTATGTTATTTGTATTCCGTATTCTGTTACTGTTTTCTAAATTCTCTATTCTGTTACTTTAGAATTAAATAAAAAAGTTTGTCACTTCCCGAAGGTCCCTAACCTGGGCAGGTGAACCCCTAACCCCTCTTCCTATCACTACTGTGACAGGAACAGGGGACCCTCGGGTGTGATGTAATGTCAAATTTATTTTGGCAAACCACCCAAATCCGCCAAAAATCACTATGCGTTTTCAATTGCTAGTTATTTACTTTTTTCATTATTACTTTAACGTACAGGTACCTGATTATATGCATACAGAACGGAACGCCGTAAATAAGACTGTATGCTGATGCCGCGACCTATTTCTAGTTGTACTCGTATACTGACGCGTTGTAGATGCATAACATTGTAGAGCGATTTCTTGATTACCGGTTCACGGTTATCTACGTCTAAAATTTACTCGGTATGAAAGATAAATCAATTTATGATCACATAATTTTTTAAATATTACTAATATTATTAAGGGCTGGTTTTTAGTAATATGCAAGTGCGTGTATTTACTGTTTTTTTTTTTTTTATTAACATTGCATGTGTTGTTTTATTTCTCAGTACTGACTGCACAGGTTTATTCTGCTGTGTGCAGGTAAACGGCAGTATCTGCAGAAATAAGTTTTCGAGATATTTGAAGAAATGTGTGGTGTATTCAATACTAACAATAGGAACATGTTGGAATTAGACGTTTTTTTTTTCGCGCCTTTTTTTCAGCGGAAATCAAATAAGCGAGCTTGTACAATAAAGATAACGAACACTAAATGATAAAAATGAAAAAAAAAATGAAAATTTTGCAGTTGTTGCTCTTTACCTGCACACGACAGTATTTATCACTGTTACAAAAATTTGATATTTACAAATTTAAGAACGCGTTGCTTGAAGTTTCTTTTTAATCGGTTACTTTTATTTCTCTTCTCGTGAACTATATTTATAATCAGCGTAAAATTCCCGGAATGATGTGATGATGGGCATTTTCACTTCGTCTTATTTTTATTTTATTTTTTTTAGTTTTTAATTTTATTCACTGGAACAGACGGAAACTCAAAATAAGTGCTAAAGTAATAATTTTCAAAATTGGGGTGGCTTAACAGTAAGATTCGCTTTAAAGTAAATATTTTAGACTTTACTGTAAAGTTATTACAAGATTTTACCTTTTATACGAAATTCATGGCAAGTTTACAATGCTTTTATTTCTTAGTTTTTGCTGGAGTTAAGTTGCATTAGTTTTTAAAAAAATAATAATAATTTAAGCTAACTAATTTGGGTATTTGCAAAAAATGTTGTGTTCTTGTTATTTTAAAACAAATGCTATGCAAAATGTCATGCAAGATATTTCCAGTTCAAAATGAAAGATCCTTAATTATAAGTAGTAAGCAATTCCTACATATTAATATTATTTTTTTTTAATACCAATCATAATCTAGTATTAAATACCCACATGATATTATTTGCTATTATACTCTATAAAGTAAGTGTCTTTACGAAAATGCTTTCAGAGTACTATGCACCATAGGAAAAGATTCGCCATCATTAAGAAAATATGTTATAACAATAAGAACTATTACAGTAATCGCAAATCACAGTACTATTACAATGGCAATTTCATATTTATTTTTAATGAAATTATTATATTTATAGTTATTTCCAGACATTATCACAATCATTATCAGTTAGGGCAGACTTCGGCACGTTTACGCATGGGGCACGTTCACACAGTGCCCTTTTTTCAAAGCGAATTATGGCTGGAGAGCCAACAGTCATAAGAGATTGATTCTGCTCTCTAGCACATAGTCTCACAAGTTTTTGAACATCAGTGAATCTTCGATCTAGCATGCAGAAAGAAGAATCTGTTTTCTACCAAGTCGAGTAAATTTTGAGTTGAATGTTTTGAAGCTTATTGTGAAAAAATAATACTTAGTTAAGAAAGAACAAATACATAAAAATTAGCAGAATTTTATCCTTTTTTGAGAGTTGTATTTGTATGAACTGAAATGTTATTAAGTATTTTTGCACGTTAAAAATAAATCCAAACTTCGAGACTAGGCAAGTTTACGTGTTGACGTCTGAGTACCTTTACGCACGTTTTTATTGTGTTTTATTTCTAAACGTGTCGTGACTCTTTTTTTGCTCCAAACTGTCTCAAAGCTTTTTAGTAATTTCAGGATATTTAGTTTTTAAAATTACCATTTAATTTTAGTTGTGTTATGAATTCGTATCTTATAGCTTACAATCATGTAGTGCAGTCTTCATGCCCGTTCATTTTTTACTATATACACTCTTCAGCCTTTAAAAAATTTGCATTATTTTAACGATGGTAAGACATTATGTTGAAAATACCAACAGAACCACGTTAGTAGGTAACAAAATAAATATGCGTAAACTTGCCCCTTGTCCGAGGCACGTTTGCGCAAGCGACTTGGATTCAAAAATATATATTTTTTTACGGCTAAAAACACAAACTGAGCAACAACCGAATATACCAATTTTGACTCCATTAACTGCTTCAAAAAACAGGAATGTCTAAAACTTAAAACATTAAATTCATTTAAAAAAATCCGCATAAACGTTCCCCGGTCTACGCTACTGTTTTATTTTTTGAGCAATCACGATTGCTTATTGTTCTCACTTGACTGTTTTGAATTCCTATCATTTTATTTTCCCGCCAGCACCCTCTGACAGCACCACCGTCGCGTCGACGAGCCTCACGATGCTGCTCCTCTTGCGAAAACCGGCTCCAGGTTGCTTCCATATCCCACACACACACACACACTCATGCCTGCAGACAGACACAAACACACACTCCTACACACACACACATACTCATGCCTGCAGACAGACACAAACACACACTCCTACACACACACACATACACATACACACACTCATGCCTGCGCACAGACACAAACACATATGCCTACATACACACACACCACCGCCTACACACACAGCACTGCATACACAACACGCACACATATGCATACATACATACATACACACGCACCCACACACATGCGCCTGCACAAACACACACACACATGCGTCTACACAAGCACACACACGCATTCATACACACACACACGCTCGTGATTGCGAAAAACATAATTTGAATTCAAGATGCCAAAAATTCAAATAAATATATTTTTTTATTACTATTATCATTGATTTTACTGTGTATTACGGTTGGTCTTCTGCTTTCGAGTTTCGTGAGAGTGAAGCTTTCTCGCACGTTGAATTTAATGCGTGATCATGGGCTATATATCATGCCTTCAATTTTCCAGATTTCTTCCGTGAAACGTACTGGGAAAAAACGTTTTGAGCGAATGATGGAAGTTCTTATTCATACACTCGTCGAAGTTTTAGCAAAGATTTATGTAGGAAATGATGGCTGCAATCTTGCATGGCATGAAATATCTGTACTAAATATGAATTAGTGCCAGATAAGAAGACAATTATTTAAAAACTTATTTTCATCACCGATTTATCGAGGAAGATACGTGTTTTGGCAAATATAGAAGCGTAAAATAAATTTAGTGTTTTAAATACAGTGGGTTCTCTGTTTAACGACGCTCTATTTAACGACATTCTCTATTTAACGACGGCTTTTCACGGTCCCAGATGGTCCACTGTAGTGTTAAAAGCATTCTATTTAAGGACGTTTTCTACTTAAGGACGATTTTTTGTGGTCCCTTGAAAGTCGTTAAACAGAGAGCCAACTGTATTTTCGAGCAAACAATTTTGTTGCAATTTGACCTTTGACTGTTTGTCACTATATTTCATACTAGTGGTACCCGCACGGCTTTGCCCGTAGTTGAAAATTAAAAGGTCATTCGGTTCCCCTGTATATTTACAAAAAATGGATGAGGAATTTCTCGCCACTTGGCTACGTTCATTCGCTCTCCCATTCCACGTCATGATTTCGTAATTTACTTGTCCATCTTACGATAATTTTGCTCTGGAAAATGTTCGTAAAACTGAAATAGAAAAAAGAACAAAATCGAATTTTCGAAAAAATCGCTTCGAGGTGCGCACCCCCATGCTACAAACTAACTTTGCCAAATTTCATGAAAATCAGTCGAACAGTCTAGGCGCTATGTGCGTCACAGACATCCAGACATCCAGAAAGAGAGACTTTCAGCTTTATTATTTGTAAAGACTAGGCACTATGTGCGTCACAGAGATCCAGACATCCAGACATCCAGACAGAGAGACCTTCAGCTTTATTATTAGTAAAGAAGTGCTAAATCGTGAATTTTCATTTGCATTATTTTTTTCCGGTTATACTCCTCAAATTGCACGGAGAAAAACACGAAAAAGTATCTTTATGGCATCTAGTAACAGTTTGTTTGATTACTGAAAAAAAGAAATGATAAAAATGTCAGAGAACAGATGTTTGATACGAATATTCGAAAAGGAAAGTACGATCAAAGACAGATTTTTTGCGAAACTCATCGTTACGGAAAGCTGTTCAGCACCAATGAGGCTAATTGGGGAGCAGAAGTCACAAATTGATGATGAACAAATCAATAAGAGGTATTTGTACTTACAGTTCAAAATACTTTTTTGCAAAAGTAGAAAATAAAATAATTAAAAAATAAAAAATAATAATTTGAATTTTGTCATCTGGAATTCAAATTATGTTTTTCGCAATCACGAGTGTGTGTGTGTGTGTGTGTGTAGGCGTGCGTGCTTATGTGTGTGGGGTATGTGTGTTTGTGTGTAGGGGGTATGTGTGTGTGTAGGCATGTGTGTTTGTATTTGTGTGCAGGCATGAGTGTTGGTAGTTGTGTGCATGAGTGTTTGTGTGCGTGGGGGTGGGGTATGTGTGTGTGTGTATAGGCATATGGGTTTGTGTCTGTGTGCAGGCATGAATGTTTGGGTAGTTGTGTGTATGTGTGTGTGTTTGTGTTTGTGTGTGTGTGTGTTTGTGTAGGTGGCTGTATGTATGCGTGTGTGTGTGTGTGTGTGTGTGTGTGTGTGTGTAGTTGTGTATGTATGCGCGTGTGTGTAGTTGTGTATGTATGCGCGTGTGTGTAGGATATGGATGCAACCTGGAAGCGGTTTTCGGTATAGGAGCAGCATCGTTAGGAGCCGGTCGACGGTGGTTCTGCAGAAGGTGGCGGTGGGAAAATAAAATGATAGCACATCAAAACAGTCAAATGAAAGCAATAAGTAATCGTGATTGCTTAAAAATCTTTAGATTATATCTATATGGTATGTGGTGCAGAATTTGAATTTGTAATTGTTTTTAAAAATAGCTCACATTTTAATTTTAAAGGTAGGGGAATGAAGGGCGAAATGTAAAAGAGGGGCAATGTAAAATGGTAAAATACTTACAAAGTGTCATAGACAGAAATGTTATATTATGTAAGTGCAAACCATATCAAAATGTTTTGAGAGCAAAAAATACAATTTTATTATGATGCCTACAGAAGAATGAAAGGAAAAGTTAATTTGTCTGCATCCTTACAATATTAAGTAAAAACAACAATTTATTGCATATTTCAGTGATTGATTCTCCTTTTGCTTCATGAAAGGAGCTTTGATCTACACATGTGCAATGGGACGAAATGAAACTCGAACGTGTTTAGATAAAGGTCCCTTTACGGCTTAGGATGATTGCTTCGGACATTCGGTCTCTCATTACAAGAGATTGTTTTCTTTGAGTCCATCGATATCGGTTTAATCAAGAAGATTTTTCGAACATTTCCGACGACCGTGATGAAGTGAACGATTAAGCAATCCTTATGATTCTCATTACTATCCACAAAAATTTAAAAAGGATGAATTATTAAGTTTCAATTTTATTTTGATATTTTCAATAAATAAAAATGTATTATTCGATAAATATATACTACAGTCGATCCCGCTTAATAAAATAGACAATTGCCAGGAAAAAGTATTCTAATAAGCGGGATATTCCAATGTCCGGTATAAAACTAACACACATCAACCCATTGGAATTTTATTACATTAAGCGGGATATTCTATTATCCGATATTCCATTAAGCGGGCTCGACTGTTAAAAAAAAAAAAAAAAAAAAAAAAAAAAAACCACCACTTTTGCCACATACGGACACGATTCAATTGTTATTGCAAATACCACTCTTACTATATACAGTCGAGCCCGCTTAATGGAATATCCAATAATATAATATCCCGCTTAATGTAATAAAATGCCAATGTACTACATCGTTGATGTGTGTTATTTTTATCCCGGATAATGGAATATTTCCGCTTATTAGAATAATTTTTCCTGGAAAATTGCCTATTCCATTAAGCGGGATCGACTGTATTTCAAACCACATAAAAATAAAATAAAATTCTGCATAGTTATACGACATCAATAAATTTATTCTGTAAGGCAGCATTCAAATCAAATGCCCCTAAATTAAGGGGATTTGAATACAAACTGCTTATTTAAGAGTACAAAAATTATTTAGATTAAAATTATTTTGTTCCGTTTGAGGGGGAAAAAACTCTGTTCCCTATCAAACGTTTCCAAATACAGTTTAAATCGAGAATGTCTGCGAAAAATGAAACAAATATAGATTTTAATTTCAAATGGATTCAGCTAGTATCGCTTATAAACGACCTGTGCGTACAACAATAGCAACTGAATAAACCTCCCATCTACAATATTTCTACAAATATATTTCAGACCATTTCTTTAGTGTCAAAATAAAACGCATGTTTTTGAAATTCCATTGTAACCTGTTCTATACTGAATTCAAACTAGCACTGATGTTCCATTAAAAGTTAATGCAACAGAATTTGGACGAAGAAAATTAATTTCCTAAATGCATTTACCAAAAATGATTTTTTTTTTTAAAAGACGAAGTTCAAAATCAAAATTTATAACGGAAGACATTTTTTTACAGAAAGCGGGAACTGAATCAATATGCAGCCTTAAAAAGAAAAAAAAAAGAAAAGAAGGAAAAAACACATATCTCATTATTATTCAAAGCCGATATCATTATGCTCAAGCGATTCCAAATCGCATAAAAATGTAAACTTAATCATCTTAATTGAAGTCATAAAAACATCATAGAAACGCGATATTGCACTCCAAGAGCTTTAAAATATTTATAAAAAATAGCTATAAGAAGAAGCAGACAATAAATATAAATGCTCGCCAAATGGTAGAAATGCAGCTGCTTCAAATTACAAGCATATATTAAACATTTGGGCTTTTTTAAACTAAATCCAGCACAAAGAATAGGAAACTTATTTATTTCTTCTCATCATTTAATCTGTTCTTTCTGAGAAAAAAACTGTTTATCCTTTTTGTTTTTCTGAGGTCTATTTATATTGATTTAATATGCGCCTTGCTTAAACTAATATTTTATGCTAATTTTTACCTTCCTTTTACAATTACTATGTTTTCTTCTACAGATAACGGGAGAAAAATGCTAATTCTGAGTAAATGTTTAGTGTATTTTAATCCTGATTGATACGCTGCTTTACGTATGATTACTTAATCCTCAAAACGAATTTGAATCAGCATCTGATGCAGCAGATACAGACGAAATTTTTATTAGAATACCAAAAATATCAAATCAAGTATTTTCGATAAACGAGAAATTCCGTCTAGAACTAAACGAGCCTACTTTCCCGTATACTCATACTACTTTCTAGTATCAGATCAATATTCTCAAAAATAGCTAAAATCGCAAATTGTTTCAAACATAACATTTTAATATTTTAAGCTTATTTATAGGAATAAAAGACTCCTCACTCATCTATAATAAATAAACGAACAAATAAAATAGCAGCAACTTTTAAACAAAGCAGCTAACACACTTTTTTCCATTAAAAAATCTTTAACCGCTTTTAAAACGAAAAAATAATAATTAAAATTAATAAGCTTATTAAAATAAATACATCACATTAAAAAAAAATCGTTCTTTTTTTTCCCTGTTGTCAAAAATAATTTTTCAATGAACTTTAATGCACTTACCAAAATAAATAAAAATAATAAATGTCAAATCAGAAATAATTTTCATTGCCAAAAGAAAAAGAAATCGTCTGCGCATATCTTTATGTAGAAACATAAATGACTTCGAGTTTATCCGTCGAAAACTGAATACCTAAATTAAAACATTAGAGTGATAATAAAAACAAGCCATATTAACAATAGTTATGTCACAGTTAAAACCATGGCTGCGGAATCGCAGTCGGAGTCAATCTCATTTTGGGATAAAGAAGTCGGAGTCGGAGTCGAAGTATCCAAGAATTGGAGTCAGTCATTTTTCCTCCGTGTATAAATTTTTGACAAAACTACGAAGTCAGAGTCGAAGTCGGGGAGTCGGAGTCCGACTAATTGTCGGGCACAGAAATTGGAGTCAGGTGCCCCTAAATTCTCGGAGTCCTGGAGTTTGTCGTCAAGATCTATTTTCAACAAAATTGTTTGAAGTAAATCCGCCTTCAAGTCAGGAATCTACATTGACTTTCAGTTTCCCTGTAGGCTGGTGTTAAGGATGTTAAAGGACTTGAACTGTTCAAAATTGAACAAAAAATAGTTTAAATCAAAAAGTGAAGTATATGAATGAGGTGTCCTCGCCGAGATCTTTTGAACAAAGAAAGTGTGTTCGAATCGGAGTATTCATTCAAAAGTTATTAGGGGGGGGGGGGGGCAGACAGACAGAACGGCAGACATTTTCCCCATCTCAATATCCTACTTTCTAATTTTTAATTTTTCGATATTTATTTAATTATTTTATTTAATTTTGACTTTTTCTTTGTTTTTCGCGATATTTTAAAGATGCATTAAGCCTTCTTTCATGCTTTTTTCTTCTTTTTCTGACTTTTACTGGGAAAGTAGGCTAAAAAGAAATACTTTAAAAATTTGGTTTTTACATTTTCGTCAATGAACAAATAAGTAGCATGATGGAAGAAAGAAAAAACTAAAGCGGTAAATATTTTCCATTTGCGAATATTTAGTGGGAAGAGGTCAAATTATGAACATTAGGTAAATTATGCACTCTTGTGTTCCCGTGCTCGCGTTGCACATTTTACCGTGTGCACGATACTGCCATTTTTAGGGGATTTTGAAAGCTTGCTGGGAAGAAAAAGACAATAGGATACTTTGTTTTATCTGAGTATCTGATAACATTTTTACTTGTTGTTTCTCACAACAATTCATCTTGCACAAAATGAATGTAACTACTAAAACCTTAACGTTTATTTATTTTGCTGCTGTCAATTATCATTTTTGTGTGATTTGTTTTGCGTATTCATATAACATGTACTCAACTCGAACATCTATTAAACTAAATTTGAGCAAATAAAAATGTCTACTTTTGCGGACAGATATGCGTCATTCTTGTGAGCAGTCAGCGCTGTAACTGCTTTGTCAATACATTCAAATGTTAGTAGCACTAATTTTTACTTCCTTTTACAAAAAAGGAAGTATTGTATTCGCAAGAATATTTTCATTCAAAAATCGACCTTAATTTCCAATTTACTCACCCCCGAATGAATATTGAGTTTTTTTTTTATCGACTCGACCACACTTGGATAAGTGCCTAAGAACGTATAGACACGCGAAATATCCATTTTGACTATTCAAGAGTTAATTACAGCGAGCTTTCTCGTGACGTCTGTAAGTACATATATGCGCATGTATGTCGCATAACTTAAGAACGGTATGTCCTAGAAAGTTGAAATTTGATACGTAGACTCCTAGTGTGGTCTAGTTGTGCACCTCCCCTTTTGGTTGCATTCGAATGTCTCTAAAGGGATCTTTTGCCCCTTTTTGGGGGAAAATCGTTGTTAATTTCGAGTAAACTCAAGTGGTGTTACAGTTTGGCGGACACTTGGTGATATATCGCCAGTATTTTGATCGCCAAGTTTTGTCGCCAACTTGACGACAAATTTGGCGATTTTTCTTTTTAAATCTGGTTTTAATTTGGACATTGTTGTTGACATTCAGAGAGTAAAATATTGAATCACATTACAAATGCCAATAATGGGGAAATTACATTAAATTGGAGTAAAAGGAAGTCATGTGATGCACAAATCAGCTCGTTTAGTGCTGAGTTTTATGTTGTTGTATTTGAATTTATTTCGTTGTAAATCTACGCAATGACAGCTAGTCAAGATATTCAAATGTCACTAGCACTGGTATTTTAATACTGATTTTTATGTTCTTGTATTTGATTTAATAGTTAATGTGGAACGTATATTTTAAAAAAATCGTTAATTAGGTTCAATTGATCCACAACTCGGTTGCACAATAGTTTTATCGTCCCTTGTTTTTTATCTCAGAGCTTTGGAAGGTCTCCCCATCGTCAACACGGAAATACAACGGAAAAATTAATTGATTTTCTTAGGAAAGGATGTATGGAAGTTTTTTTCTTTAATTGGAACAAATACTAATTTAAAGAAAGATTACCTTTTTTTGTTGAGTTGCCATTTATTCCACAAAATAGTCAGTGAAAGTCTACGAATACATAGTTAGTGAAATATCCCCTACCATTTTATTCACGCCATAGACTCAAATTACTGGATTTGAATGACTTTGCTTCTCTGAAGATAGACTTCTACAAGGGGAATGACACTTTTTTTTCTAAAAAACGAAGTTCGCAGCTTCAAACGAGGCAAAGTGAATCATTCAATGGGAGCAAGCCTAATAATTTCCGTTTTATACATAAAGGTGAATCTTTGAGTTTTGAGCCATAAATTGATGGAAAACTGTCATTCTAATAACATCAGTTGGAAGACAATACCGCGGAATTATAATTCGACAGTTTAACCCTACCTTACCTTCTATTTTTTAACTTTTGGATTATTTCAACCCGAGCTGCACAATGAATTGGGGAAAGAAATGCAGAAAAGCATCTTTCTTTTTGTTGACATACTTAAACGTACTTTAAGTTGAAATATTTAGATAAAAATAAGCAAAACAAAATATTTCGAACTTGTGTTTCGAACTTTCAGTGAAAAAGAAATGTTTTTTGAATATATTATATGTAGGTGCATGAAAAACAAAATTCTCAGACTTTTCAGTTAACTTAGTTTTTTCCTAAGTTTAAAAGAATATGCTTTTCTCCCAGAAGGACAAGCCCCAGCTCTCTTCAGCCGCAAACCCCCGTACCGCACATTCGGTGGATACTTCTCACGTTTCGCTACTACTCGATGTAATGTACTGATACAGTACCAGTACTAAAATCAAATTCTAAAATCTTATAACATAAAAAGAAACAATCATCCATATGTACCTACATGTTTGTGTTTTGGTTCTCTTGACCCCGTTTGTATCAAAATATTCTCAAATAAAGAGACAATTTCTCCCATATTGTTCAATAACTTTTCATACCCCCTCCTCCTCCAACCCCCTTCCCTGCTAAATCCAGACGCTAGATACAATACAGTGGAAAATCTACTGCTCAAAGTTTCAATGGATCGGCTAAATATTTCGATTTGCCGGTATTTCAAGCTGTGTTCTCTCTGTATTCTCAAGGCTTTGACACCCAATACAAATTTTCAGATAAAGGAATATTCAAGTTAAAAAAAATTGAGGTACAATGAATTGACTGTAATCAACTGTAATTAATGTTGGAAAAAATAAACTGACGGTTGTATCATTAAAGACTCTTTTATGTACATAATTATGTATATAGCACAAAAAATGGATCATAATAATTTTTTTCAAGTATGCAAGTAGCAGATTAAATCGTAAGACTAAAGAAGATGGTGATCAAGCTGCAGAAGAAAATTTACGGGCCCTACAATCACTTTACTGCTTATACTGAAGGTGATAACGACGACGAATAAGTAGCAGACCCCAACTCCAAATGAAATGATGAGGACAAATTGTTATGCTTTCGCGCAGTTTTTTTTTTTTTTTTGAGCAATCACGATTGCTTATTGTTCTCACTTGACTGTTTGGATGTGTTATCATTTTATTTTCCCGCCAGCACCCTCTGTAGCATCACCGTCGACCGCCTCCTCACGATGCTGTTCCTATAGCGAAAACCGTCTCCACGTTGCATCAATATGCTACACACACGCGCATACATACACAATTACACACACACACGCACACACAAATACATACACCTACACACATACACAAACACATACACACAAAAACACATACACACACTCAAACACATACATACACACACACGAATACATAATGACACCTACACATACATACAGACACCTACACATACATACAGACACCTACACATACACACACGCCTACACACAACTACCCACACACTCATCACACTCATGCCTGCACACATACACAAACACATATGCCTACACAAACATACACATTCCCCAACATACACAAACACTCATTCACAACAACTACCCACACACTTATACCTGCACACAGACACAAACACACATGCCTACACACACATACAAATACCCCCTACAAACACACATACCCCCCACACACACATAAACACACACACCTGCACACAGACACAAACACACATGCCTACATACACATACACATACCCCTACACACAAACACACATACCCCACACGCACATAAACACACACGCCTGCATACACTCACATATACACACGCACTCGTGATTGCAAAAAACATAATTTGAGTTCAAGAGGTCAAAATTCAATTTATTTAACGCATTCTTGAAAAGTTTTGAAATCATAAATCACACCATAGAAAACTAAAAATACGTATCTGAAAGAACAATATGAGCCATACATGCTAAAAATAAGCGTCAGTTATGCTTATCTATCACGACGTAGTACCCAATTTATTGCACAATCTTTTTTATTTGTCTCTTTTTTTCCTTTCCTAGGATGCACGTAAAACATAATTTAAGATCAATACAAAATACAACATAAATAGAATTGCGGTCTAAAATTTAAGTTATGTCGTTACTTTCCATCTCATCCCTAATCACCGCTGTAGGAAAAGATCAAAAGTTAAGATGTTTTATTTGCGCAATGTCCTGCAACAAAGGTTAACTGCGAAAGTAGCAAGGAATTTATTTCCTTTTAAGCTTAGAAAAGTAACAATTGATATTACTCTATATTTTACTTCTAAATCCAATTTCCGAAACTCTGTATTTTTTTGTACCTGAAAGTATAAGGAAGAGTAATGGAGAATATTTTTCAATGAGTATTGTCTTCTGAGAGCATGACTCAGAAGCAGGAAACTCATAATTCTATTTTTTGAAAAGATCAAAGCTGGGATTTAAAGGAAAATCAAAGAGCAATTGCCATTGCTTGTAAATAAAATTTGCAACATATTTTTAAAATCATTTGCATGGCCCATTTTTTGACTATTTTCCAACCGAAGCTCATAAGATTATAAGAGAAATTAGAAATTGTAAGTTGAACTATGGAGCGAAGAGCTTTGAAGTTAACTTAAACATTTTCAAATGTATAACATTTCATATAAAGATACAGAAGTCTATTTGCTTGATTTAAGTGCTTGATTTATTTAGAGATTATTAATTGAAATTCAATAATAATCAATAATTATGCAATAACTGAAAGGCGTAGATGACTGAATGACTAAAATTTCAACTTATTGCTAGTCTCTTATTCTTAATTGTACATGTATATTAGGTAATTCCAGCTTCACTTGTAGGTAGTTAGTATTATATATAGTTATAGGAGAACATCTACTAGGAAAAGGTCTTTATTTATTAATAATAAAGTTTTTTTTATAAATACTTAAGCAAATGCTGCAAAAAATGCTTTTTATTTATTTATTTATTTATTTGTGGAAATGAAAATCATAAGTATATCAACCCATTTTACTTTTCTTAGAAATATGGAAATTGGAAACTTCTAAACATATTTCGAACAAAAGAAGGCTATTTAATTTTTCGTACAATATGTTTTGCATTTTTTTTTTACTCTAAGAAAAAAAACGCCATCTTATGAAAGTAAATCAAAACATATGGTTTTAAACTCAATCATGTTAATTAAAATCCTAAAAAAAATGTAACTTGATAATTCATTTAATAAGAGCTAAGGACTTTTAAAAAAGACAACTGAAAAAAAAAAAAAAAACACTAGCTGTTAGTATACATTTAAATGTCAGAAAAGCAGCTGTTTCTAATTACTTACTCATTTTCTTCTTGTTCCAATGGAAAGAAATAGCATATAAGTAAATAAAAATTAAATTAATTAGGAAATTATTTGTGAACTTTATTTTTTTTAAGGTTTACTTCTAGTTATATATACCGCGCACTTACAGCAGAAAAGCATACAGATAAAAAATGTACAACGTAGACTCTGCACAAGTATACGTAATTCCTTAGGTACAGTTTAGTGTTGCGTTTAGTGTTAACTCGCATTTCTAGCTAAGTTATAATTTTTTAACTTATTAAAGTATGTTTATTAGTTTGAAAAAAAAAGCCTAAATAGAAATTGGAGCAGCAGAAACTCTAATACTTTCAGCTGTATTTATGATACAAATGCACGAAAATTATAACATCATAACACTAACTTTTAAAAGGAATAGTGTTAACAAAAAAAACAAAAATTAATTACTGAACGAAAAAAGAGGGTAACGCTGCTGTGTCAATAAGACAAAAAGATAATTATAACATGCTGCTGAGGACAGTAGGGGAAAAAATGCAAAAATGTTACTGGCAACAGATTGAGGTCGCGTCATCATGTCTTGGGGAAGAAGAGAACATTTGAAATTCGTAATTATTTTGTTTATGGCAGTAAAGAGTAATATAGTTTTTGTTATTGATAAGCAAGAAAGATTCAAATAGATTCAATAGCCATTACAAACTGTTGAGGCTAACTAGGCTTCTAAATTTCCTTCTGAAGGCCAAAGGTTTAATTTTTGTTAAAATAAAATAAACGAGCAATAAAACCTTAAGTTAATTAATATTTTGCTTTTATTATAAAGACTTTTTGAAGTATTGTGCTAAGAGTATTTGATAATTAAATCTTACTCCAATAGGTAAAACATAAAAAATCAAATACTTTCTTTCAGTTAGCACTTTGAAAAATAAGATGTTAATTTTCACAGCGCTCTTTTTTAAAACATCCATTTTTCGTTGCGCCTGATTCTAATAACAACTTTAATTAAATTTCAATATTTCTTTATTTTAAAATATTTCAAGCAGCAAAGTGGTGTTTGTAGCTAAAAGTGCGTATCGAATAAATTTGCTTTAAATAATAGTTGCCTTGCTACGATTTTTTTGGTTTTTAAAACGCGTTATGTAAGAATATTAATTAAAAATAACTTTTCAGTGCCAACAAATTCAACAAGAAAAGTGTTGGTTCAAACAAGTTTTATGCATTGTCTATCAGATGGATTAGTTCGAAATCCTTTCAGATTTTTAGTTCAACATATAAATTCCAAAAGTTATTAAAATTTACAGCATATATTCGAAAGTGAATATTTGTGTTCCGAACACATTAAATAATTAGAAAAAGAAAAATAATAATTCCTCATACCAAAATCTGAATGATGTAACAAATAATGTAAGTTTGCAGAGTTATTGAAAGGGTGTTCACGTTGTCAAAAATTAATCTAAGACTAGTTTCTTATATTTGTCAGTAAGGTACTACGTCATTTTCTGGAAACGTTCAACGAAACAAATCATACTATTTTAACTGAATTACTTTAAAGAAAACCTGGACTATAGCCAATGCCGATTAACAGGGAGCGTACTTAGAAGTTTCCTTGGTAATTCGCAACGCCAATCAACTGTAGGGAGCTTTACAGCCACTGTCTAATGGCAGATAGAAGAGGTAAAACAAACAAATACCGTAACTTATCACTTGCTTTGAAGCTAAATGAATGACAGTAATTTTTCATCGTGTTTGTGCGAAACTTTCGTTTTTATTCATCTGAAAGTACATTACATTATAAACTGCCTGAATCCTGTATTTCCCCCCCCCCCCATTATTTGGTACCGTAAAGTGGGGCTACTTGGACCCAAAATTTCATAGTTTTTGCGAGTTTTGCACTGAATGCTTTGTTAAACCCATAATGTGAACTGATAACCTTGTTTTTACCACTTTTCAGACGTTCTGCTACCACCTAAAGCCTTTTTTAAACAACAATTTCAATTCTTTATATTTTTTTTTCTATTTTTAATTATCGGGTTCAAGTAGCCCCGCGCTGGGGCTACTTGGTCCCACTCAGCAAATCCATTAGAAAAAGCTATGAAACAAGGTGGTGGTATCAAGAAGGACCAATGATTTTCAAAAATAAACTCAAAACGTACATTCTAGTGAGCAAACTATTTATACAAATTGCAAATTATTTATATAAATTAATATAAAACCAACGTATACATAAAAACATATTTTTAGGCAAACATAGTTTCTCAAACAGAAACATAATATAACTACAGCTAAAACCAATTGAAATGCTCATTATTTAAACATTAGAAAGAATGAAAACCCCTCAATTTAATGGATTGGGTGGACTTTTTTTATCTGATATTTTTTAATACCTTCTGATATTATTTAATACCTGCTCTTCCTACCTACTAAATACTACAGGATGCCCAGGCTTGTTTTTCGAATGATCTTTTAATTTCATTTTTTGTGTTGATATACTTAAGTCAAAATGGGATGATGCCACTCTCTAAGACATTTTTCCGGAATTAGTTGAATCTGGAAACAATTGTAATTTTTCCTCTTAATAATTCGCATTATTTCCTACTTCAAGGGGTTCTCTTTTACTTTCGGACCCTTTTTATCCCCACATCTGCAGAAAACATGTAAAAATAGTAACTAACTTCTTTAATTTAAAAGATTACAAGCCTTACTTAACATAATTTAATGATGAAATGTCGTTAGGGACTGTCTGAACGCTGGGTTCAAGTAGCCCCATTTTATGGCAAAAAGTGCACTTTTACTAACTTATATTAGTTACTGTGTTAATTATATACCTATAACCTTAAAACATTGTTATTTAATTAAGACATAGAATGCAAACATAAGACTATCTTGACCTTGATGATATCAGATGTTTCCAAGAACTTACTCGTGAAAGTTTGCAGACACAAAAAACAGCTGTTTAGACAACTTGCAATCATAACCTCAATCTGAAAAAGGTGGGAACAGCAAAAACTTAGTTTCATGCTCCCGCCTCTGCCTAGTACTGCTACCTGTCATGGAGAACTTTTTTGAAGTCTATACATAGAGTTATATAGGACCAGGACGGATTTTAAACACTTTTTTTTCATGGCTTCAAGTAGCCCCTGGAGACTCAAGTAGCCCCACTTTAAGGAAGTATTGTTAATCCCCGCTAAATGGCGTATACGAGCTCTGGAGTTGCGTAGATAAAACTCACAATCTTGCGAATCTAACGACGCTGAAACGGAAGGTTTGTCTTTATTTTTTCAGTACAACCTCGTTTTCCAAGACTGATACCAAAGTCGGATAATCGAAATTAAGATAATTCGGTTAATAGGGGTAGTAAGCAGAACATTCTTTAATAAGCAGACATTTTATTCCAGCAAAAAAAAAAAAAAAAAACCTCCGTAAGCAAATTATATATGATTGTTTCGCACAAACACTTAAAAATTTATAGTTCAGCTGCAAGAATGTCGGACTGGCGATCCGCGTGTGCCATCTTTTTTTATTTGATTCCTTTTTTTTATTGTATGAAGTAATCAGGAGTTGCACATTTAGAGCCGTAATGTAATATGACGATGTAGAAAAATGAGAATTTTTAACTGATAATCGAGAAATTACTAACTACCAAACGGCACGACCTTGAGGGTCATAGATCTGGACAAAATTCTGGATTTGGGTCAGTTCGTACTAGATATGAACCCAGGTAAAGCAGTTTGACTGCATAGGCCCTAGTTCGGATGTAACGGGGGTCCAAAGTTGCTAGTTGAGTCCAGAGAAGCAATGGTTTTTCATTTGAAATTAATTTTTTTAAACCCTTTTCTTGCAATTGCATCGCAGTATGAACCAACGCAATGCATTCGCAACATAGAATAAATCACCCTCCAACTACGTTGCACTGATAAGAGGCGCCGAGTATGTTGGGAAGACAAATACTGTGCCAAAGTTTAAAATTCCAAAGAAAACGCCATTGCAATTCTGGGATCCTGGAACTCAGTCTGGTTCAGACAAAACTTGAGAGTCACGAATCTGGATGAACTGCCGGATTTAGGTCAATTCGTACTAGAGATGAGTGAGCACAGGTAAAATAGTTTGAGTGCATATGCTTTAGTTCGACTGCCAGGAGGGTCTACTTTTGCTTGTTTGGCTCTAGCACTGCGGTAGCGTTTTCTTTGGAATTAGAAGCTTTGGTACAGTATTTGCTCTCATAACATCTTTCACGTTTCTTGTTAGTACTATGTAGGGGTGGGTTAATTAATTATATATTGTTAACTCATTCAGTTGAGTGACACTGCAATGCAATAGCAAGAAAAGGCAAAAAAAGTTTAATTTCAAAGAAAAAACCATTGCTTTTCTGGATCTAAAAAATCTTAGAACCCTCAGTGTGGTTGAACTAAGACCTATGCAGTCAAACCGCTGTACCTTGGTCCATACGTAACGCGAATTGACCAAAATCCAGAATTTCGTCCAGATCCGTGACCCTCAAGGTCGTGCCGTTTGGTAGTAAGTACAACAAGACATTAATCACTTAAACGTCATTTTGCAAAATGCTCTTCTATTTAAAAGGAAACATTGCACGAAAGCTAAAAAGCAAACCATTAACCTACCATTAAGATGTTTCGACCGTCATTATCACGAGAAAAACTAGTATGTTGTGGCCATCACGAAACTTTCTTCTATTTTTTTCCTTTTTCTGATCCCTCCCCATGCTTGACGAAGAAGCAATATTCCTAACAAAAACAATATTACACATGCAAAAACTTGACGACCGTCCCAATGTCTGAATTATTGTAAAAGCAAAGCTAAGAGCGAAAATTGAAAGTTATTTTAAAAGCCTTGCTTGAATTAATCACAAATATTTTATTTATTAACAAACATAAGATGGCAACAGTTAAAAATTTTAAATCATTGAGATAATATTTCCGATCATTTCCATACAATTAAAATCACGAGAAATACGCAGACGACAGTCTATTACGATTTATCTTTCTTATTGTTGCATTAATAAAGCTATTTTTATTCGCAAAAAAAAAAAAAAAAATCAACACCTCTTGGAGCGATTGGAGTCAAAATTGAACCAAAGCCTGTTTACGTATGGATTCGCATATATTCCAAATTTCAACCAAAACGTAGCATTACTTCTTGAGATAGGGCACTCACAATGGAAAAAAAGAACGGGCGATTGCGCTACCCCCTATTTAGCTGTTGACACCAAAATAAAATCAGCTCTTATACCCACTAAGGGCTACTTGTCAAAAATTTTTTGTTTGGTTCCGTTCGTTATTTCTTGAGATACAGCAGTCCCAAATGACGACAAAAAACGTTCTATAACTCAACCCCCGTTTGAGCTATTGACACCAAAATTGAATCAGCACCTGCTCCTGTTAGGGGCAACATGTGGACCAAATTTTGTTTGATTCCGCCAGTTACTTCCTGAGGAATAGCAAGCACGCGTAACTCAAAAAAAACGTCCCATTGCTCCAGCCCCCTTGGAGGAATTCGCGCCAAAAACCAATTTGGTTCACATAGGGGCACATATGTGTACCAAATTTCGTTCAATTTCATGAGGTAGTTTTTGCTGTAGAGCGGCCGCAAAAAACTGGTCACACACAGACGTGACACACATACACACAGACAGACAGACATTTTCCAAAAATAGTCGAAATGGACTCAGCTCACCTCAAAACGTTCGAATCCGTCAAAATTCGAAATTCGAAAATTTGCACGAATCCAATACTTTCTTCTATATATTATATATGGAAGAAAGTAAAAATATTATAAAGTCTATTTAATTCATAGTGAATGTTATTATGTTGAAAAATAATGTGCCGCAAATCTACTAAGTAACATATTAGAAACAAATATATATATTGTACCAAAAAGTACTTCAAAAAGGTAGCACACGTGCTTAAGATAATTTTAAAGAATCTTTTGATACATGGAACTTACTGTTATTACCGAATAAAATCATGACACATTTGCATTATATTAATAATATACTTTTTCAATCACTGCTATATGGAATAAAGTATTTTATTTTTTAGCGAAGCGAAAAATAAGATGAGTTGAAATTGATTTTCGGGGAATTTTTTTAATGTACTCCCAGGGAGTAACTTGAAAATGAAATTGCACTTTCTTTGCTCTCTGCATTTAATTTAGTGTTTTTGAGATGTTGTGAAATGAATGGAATAAGTTTAATTATGAATTAAAGTGCCAATTTAGTGACTATATAGAGTAGCGGTGATACCCTGTTAAAGTATTTTAAGGAATCATCTTGGAGTTCTTGATTTTTTCTACAGTTTTAAATTAAGATGTTAAGCTTTGCAAGCGCTTGATTAAAAATTTCTCCGTTCGTCTTTAATCACCGAATAAAAGATTTAAAAGTTTCATTTACATTTTGAGCTCTAAGTATTTTGATTGAAACTGCTTCGAGTTAAGAATTGATCACTTTAATCACTTATGTTTTCTATTAAATTTGTGAAAAAGTGAAATGCAATTTTAGATTCGAGCGGAAAAACTTGAAAAAAAAATACTTACTGTTAATTTTTTTTAATGACTTTAAACTAAATATTTCTCGAAATCAGCGAATTGAAAAATCAACATTTAAAAAAAAAAAATGAAAATCGGAAGTAAAATAAAGTTGCTATGACGATATGTTTTCATTATTTCAATCACAAATTGCAGTTTCAGAATAAAACTCCATTTAATAGCGTTTTTTATATTCACATATGTGGCAGTGAGAAGCAAAGAGATGAAAGTGGTAAAATAAAAAGTTTGAAGATAACCAGTACAAATAGCTGGTAAACCTCTACCCTGTCTTGGGGCAACATGTATTACTAGTACTCCTGGTAGCTGCTATTATGCAGCAAGATTTGGAATAACTTTTCTATGAAAGTCTACCTATCACCTTATCTTTAAACGCGTTTTACTCAAAACTTGAAAATGTCCACTTACATCCCTTTGCATCTTCCTGCCTCATATAATTAAGTTGTTCATCATGTGAGGTAAGAGCGACAACTAGCCACGTCAACTCATCAACTCTCCATTACTTTTGTGCAACACCCTAATCTACAAGGTTGACATTCAAAACCTTTCTCGCGGGGCCCCCGGGATTTATTTCTTTTTTTTTTTTTTTGAGCAATCACATTGCTTATTGTTCTCACTTGACTGTTTTGAATGCCTATGATTTCATTTTCTCCCACCTCCCTCTGCAGCACTACCGTCGGCCGGCCACCTCACGATGCTGCTCCTCTAGCGAAAACAATATCCAGGTTGCGTCACTTACTTTCCTAAACTTACACATACACCTATACACACACACATACACCTATACACACACATACACCTATACACACACACACATACACCTATACACACACACATACACCTATACACACATACACCTATACACACATACACCTATACACACACATACACCTATACACACACACATACACCTATACACACATACACCTATACACACACATACACATGTACACACACACATACACCTATACACACACACACGCATACATACAGACACTTACACATACACATCCATACAAACACTTACACACAAACCTACACATACACACAACTACCCACACATACATATACCCCCCACACAAACATACATACCCACAACTACCCACACACGCACAAACATACATACCTACACACATATACATACCTCCCACACACAAAAAAACATACCCCCCTACACACAAACACACACGCCTACACACACACACACTCGTGATTGCGACAGACATAATTTGAATGAATTCAAGATGTCAAAGTTCACATTTTTATTTTATAGACGCCATTTTCAGGTTTTAATGTTGGTTTTACTTTTATGATGCTAGCTACTATCGTACCTATGGTAGGCAGCACTTGATAACATGAGGAATAAAATTTTAAAAAATACAGAGTGGCGCAAAAGTAATGTCATAATTTGAATGGACTGCTATTTTTACAGATGGTGCCAAATGTCACTATGATTTGATATTTATGATGTAGATAACTAGGGTGTTCCGTTTCAACCTGCAAGACCTTTATTTTTGCAACCGTTAGTCGTAGATGTATACTTCCAATTTCAAAAATGTTTAAAATCAGATGTAGAGTTAAGATATAAGAATGTTTGAAGCAAAGGGAAAAAAAAAGAGTCAAAAAAAACAAAATTTTACTTTTACACGGGCCCTAGGTCCCCTAACTAATATTTAGAGAAATAATCTAAATTGAAAACTATTAATGACAAAAACTTGACATTTGTGCGACCGAAACTCAAGGAGCTATTCCAGTTTAAACTTTTAAGACACCATACAGAAGATGAGATTGGATCGCTCTTTTTCGCTCTTTCAAAAGAATAAGAAGTCGTCAAAGTAAGAAAAAAACAGAAAAAAAAACAAGGTATTGGGTTGTTCGGAAAGTAATTTCGTTTTTTCCCGTCAGAGGACTTAATTATGTTTTTTCGAAACCAACTTCACACTTAAGCCGCATAACCATTATATGTCTTGAGAGCTGATATTGCAAGGCTTGTGTGTGAAAAAGTTCTATTAATTCTACGCAGTAGTTTTTGGTTGGTGCCCTTTTAAATATGGAGAGCAATAAGCAGCATTTTCGTCATATTTTACTTTTTTACTTCAGAAAAGGTAAAAATGCTGTCCAAGCGAGAAAAAAATTGACCGAAGTGTATAGAGAAGGCGTGTTAACAGTACGCCAGTGCCAGAACTGGTTTGCAAAATTTCGATCCGGCAATTTTGATGTCGAAGATGCACCACGGTCTGGAAGGCCGGTCGAAGCTGACAAAGATGCGATAAAGGCATTAGTTGATGCAAATCGGCGAATAACCACACGAGAGATCGGTGAGAGATTAAATTAGTCGAATTCGACTGTTTATGGCCATTTGAAAGGCATGGGCTTAACCTCGAAGCTCGATGTGTGGGTGCCCCATGTCCTTACGGAGCGAAATTTGTGTCGTCGCGTTGACGCGTGTGTATACAACAATGTTAAACGCAAGAGGTCATGGAGCAGAAAAGATGAACCGGCTCAAAGCGTGTCAAAAGCCAACATTCACCAAAAAAAGGTGATGCTCTCCGTTTGGTGGGATGTCAAAGAAATCGTTTTTTTTTTTTTTTTTTTGAGCTTTTGGCGGACAATACAACGATTAATTCAGAAGTCTATTGTCATCAGCTGGACAAATTGAATGATTCACTTAAAGAGAAGAGGCCCGAATTAATCAACTGGAAGGGTGTAGTGTTCCACCAGGATAATGCGAGACCTCACACAAGTTTGGTCACTCGCCAAAAACTTTTACAGCTTGAATGGGACGTACTGCAACATCCACCATATTCTCCAGATCTGGCGCCTTCCGCTACTATTTGTTCCGGTCCCTGCAAAATTTTTTTGGATGGCAAAACCTTTACCTCAAATGAAGATGTCAAAAACCACCTGAACCAGTTTTTTGCCAGCAAGGACCAAAACTTTTATGAGAGGGGAATTATGTTACTGCCAGAAAGATGGCAAAAGGTGTTGGACCAGAATGGCCAATATATAATTTAATAAAATATTTATTCATTATACGAAAACTGTCTTTCATGTTCCCCAAAAAAAAAACGAAATGACTTTCCGAACAACCCAATATTTATATTTCTCATTGCTATTCAAAAATAAATGCAAATGTTATGCCGTTATTTGCAAAAACACACTACAAAACCTTAAACAATTTGAAAAACCACACTCTATGCACACATATAATTTTAAACACTTGTTAACCGTTATATCTTTCCCCAAAAGGTGTTAGTGACGGCGAGTGAAAAATGGTGTAAGACACAAAATGCTGCGTTTCAAATCTCGGTAAGTATTGGTCGTATTAATTTCAAACTTTTTTTATAGGAATTATTTTTCAAAGGAGATAATTTCTCTAAATATTAGTTATGGGACCTAGGGCCCATGTAAAAGTAAAATTTTGTATTTTTTGACTTTTTTTTTGCTTCAAACTTTCAATATCTTAACTCTGCATCTGATTTTGAGCAGTTTTGCAATTGGAAGTATACATCTAGGACTAACAGTAGCGAAAATAAATATCTTGCAGGTTAAAACGGAACACCCTGTATAGTGAATCAGTTGTCAACAAACCATGGAGCGATACATACCTCAAGAACGTTAATTTATTGTTACTGCTGTTTTGACAAATTTTAAGTCTGTTGTTTGAACGCAACGTGAATTTCGTCGTCAATTTCCCTGTCGGTCGTGTTCCATGTGCCCGAACAATTAAAGGTTTTACCACAACAACCAGCAACTTCAAATAAACTTTCGATGAAAACGGAGCTCTTTTTTTTTCATTTTTAACACAATGTCAGCCAGTTCAAATGGGGTGGTTTCCTTCAGTCAAAAGTACTACTTTTAGTCATTGAAATGGATAGAATAAGCAAAAAAAATACATGGACCCAGACAATACTTTCATTTTAACAACAGTTTTTTTCAATTATTTATTTTTTTTTTTAATGTCCGATTTTTCAAACAAGGCGTGGTCTTTATGAAGTCAGAAATAATGCAATTTGGCGCATCTTTCTACCACGTTTCCACGTTATGATAATCAAGCAGCGAATTACAATTGCGCTCTAGATCAACCATATCGTTGCCAATACACGTGGGTACAGATGCGAATAAAATATTTTGTTCTGTGAATGGCAACATTGAATGTTATTTCATCAATTTTGATGTTACTAAACAGAAGTGTAAACAATGAAAGCGCACCAATTTAAGTAACTTTTTTTAAAATGTTAAACTTAAATAAATTATTTAAAAAATGGTCAAATCCTATGTTTTTAAGCATGTTCTTTCAGAAAAGATACTTTTAAAAATTTGGAAACGACTCCATTATGACATTACATTTGCGTCACCTTGCACAAGTGTGTTAATGTTAGTTTTTTTAATATTTTTTATTTATAAGCTCAAGATTTTAAACAAAATGTATTTTCAAAAAATATCTACCAAGCTTAAAAGTTCAAAGATACAGTGAAATGCAGTTTTATAGTCAAAATGGAATAAAACTGAGTTTTTGATGCATATCGAGATCGAATCAATTGAGGTTTTCAGATGGCTAGACCTGCAAATATTAATAAAAGATAAACTATGGATTCTTCAAAATAAGAATGGAAATTACTTTTCCTTAGCAAAGAACTGTTGCAATATTTCCTTTTGTTCTTTTTAAAAATTCAATTTGCCCTTATATTTTGGTTCCTTAAACTTTCTCCCGAATATAGTTTTCTTCAGATAAGCTGAACTCAGGATAAAAATGATTTTCGTGCGGTAGTGAAACAAAGAATGTTTATAACATACAGAATTAAATTTCGCAATTTCGGAAAAGGGAACGAAGTATTGATTTGTTTTGAACTTGCCGTTGGAATTTTGGATTTCAAAGATCTTGAATTCAATTTCGTAAAAAGAACTGGAGCTAAAATTAAGCATTAAACGTAGATTTAATCATTAAATATGTACGCTACATGAATTGCGTGGCTTCTTCTAAACGTACACTATATGGTTTAGAAAACACATGCGTTTTGAAACAAATTTACAATTAGCTAAGTTTTGTTTCAGTAATTGCAACAATTTTTTGAAACTTTTAAATACATTCTACAAATACATACCATTTTGAATTGATTACGTAATCGCTATTTTCCAAACTTTATTTTCTAAATATAGTACGTAGTTATTATAGTTTTAGAGTTTAAGAGAAAAATTGAGTTTTTTTCCTCCAAAGCAAGCACAAACATGCGTTTTTTTTTTCCTTTTTTTTTTTTGTTATCAAGACTAAAAACTGGATTCAAATTAACTGCAAAATAGTTCGAGGAAAAAAAATTTAACAAAATAAATATATCGCATTTTTATTAATGAGCAGTTCAAAATGTTGAACGTACTTTCTTTTAAAAGTTATTTTACTATAACTACATATCGTTCATACTATCTGTTTTTTATAATTTCATTGAAGCGCTAGAACGTTATGTATGATACTTCAGTGTATTATGTATGTTCCCTTCTTCACTCATATATATGAGACTTCAGTGCAAAAAAGGAGAAATTTAAAAATGTATTTATTATAGACACATTCAGATTATTTTCATTATTGGTGTACATGTAAAGGAAATACAGCTAACCAGCTTACAGTCAGGAATATCGAGTTTTGACAACACCCGTTTAAGTTAAAATCTGTAGTCGACCAATACTATCTTTGAACTATTCTGCTTTATGGTTAAAAAAAAGAGAGATAGAAAAATCTACCGGAAATAATACGTTTTTTTTTTTTTTTCACGATAGGGATTTTTCAAGTAATAGTTTGAAAAAAAAAAAAAAAAAAACTTACAACGAGCCAGCTTTTTGTTTGAACCTAGTTGCAAAGAAGCCCAGATAAATAATATATTTATACTCATGCTCAGCACTTCTAATAAAGCATAATTTCACAAAACACATGTTTTTTTTTTTGGAAAAAACGTAAGGGAAAAAAATGTGTGCTTTAATATCTAAGTATAAAAAATCAATAATTTCATATATTTTTCACATCGTTTAAATATTTAATATTTGCCGAAAATTAGAACAATATTTTGAATTTCTTCAATGGTCCATCTGATTTTTATAAAGCTACCTTTTTTCCGCATTATAACTTTCTCAGCAGTAGAAAAGTTCTAAGAGATCAATAAATAATATCTTCCTTTTCTAAAGGGAGAATTTTTCGCCAAAATGAAAAATATTGTTTATCGATAGGCAATACCTTCTTTCTAATATAGTGCACAAAATTCTGCATAGGATTTTCCTAAAGTATATCCGGAAACTATATTACATTAACATAAAGTAATTTACTGGATGGTTAATGATACGAAAGTGTTCTATCACAATACTCTTGATAAATTGCTTGATATCGCACATTACATTTAATGTTTTCCACTAATTTATCAGAAATATAACTTTTTAGCGAATTTCTATTAAAACTTCATGTTTTTACTATTTTTTTCGTATAATGTATTATATATTAATCAATAATGTGTTTTATACACATCAATCATTTGGTGCATATTTTTTTACGTTCAATTTTAAGCTTTGCATTGGTTTTATTGGATGCATATTAAGACAGCAAAATTTAGTGCTCAAGTCCTGTACAATCCGAAATCATCAAATGTATAAAACTATACATTGGTGTGTATTTCTTCAGTAAATTGTTTCACTCTTTGAAATAGTAACCCATTCTACTCCAATATAGAGGGGGGATGAATGTATCCACTGGGTTTTTTAATTATTTGTTTCTTTTTTTTTTTTTGTTTCGAACAATGTTATTCTTTTCACGAAAAAGGGAAATCAAAAATTGCTCATTATCTTCATTTAAGCAAAGTTGATCTGGCTCATATTTTTTCGATTACCATGTCGACGGTTGTTGTTAAAATTATTTAAGAGAACGAACTTTCGTCGTCATAGTTACAAATCTTCTGCTCTCTTATGTAATTTATATGTTTTTCAGAATATTACTTCAAGCAGACTTCAACTGTTAAAAAAAAGGTTTTTATTTTTATTTTATTTTATTTCTTTTTTTTTTTTATAAAATTACATTTCTTCAAGAACCTATACAACTGATCTTAAACAGTAAAATTTCATCTAAATACAAAATTTCCAGATTACTAATTTCCCTCATTTAAGATTAATAAGAAATACAAATGCGTAACGTTATTCGCTGTAAATAATCTTTATGATAAGTTTTCTGGTGGATATCGACCATAAAATCTTTATTCTTAATACTACATCCTACTCATCATTTCTTTTTTTTTATGGAAAAGCCTTAATGGATTAGAATGTTAGAATGCCTCGAAATATTATGGACATGACTCATATTACCCGTTTTACAAAATAATCAGTCATAATATGACAGGGGAAAATTTCATGGTCATTTCCATTTCATTCCATTTGAAGAAACAAAAACCCAACGAATAGGGTTTATATCGTAATTTGTAATTGCGAAATACGTAGTTTGAATTCAAGACATCAAAACTCAAAAAAAGTGTTTTTTTTTTTTTCAGTTTCAATCTTAGGATTTTTTACAAGTTGCTTAATATGTAATGAAACAATCTTGATCATTTGAAATAAAAGCAATCTGATGAGTCAGAAAAAAATACAAACCTAGAAGGAAAAAAATGTCCCGCTCATTACCACCCTTACTACCAATCGCGTGCAAAAAGATCCATATGTTTAAAAATGCATTTACCGAAATGCGTTTACATTTTGTAGGTTTCATACAAAATATATATCTAGATACATTGGTTTCCCAGACGTTTGGTTTAAATAAGAAACATAAATTTAATGAATTTTATTTGGAAATTGAAATGTAGTTCTTAAAGTAAGAAAACGCATACTTTAACAATAAATATTTTTTCTTAAAATTAGGCCGAGGAGCTATACCCTCCTAAAATAGTAAACCCACATCGATTACGATTATTATTTCTAAGAACGATCATGCTAATGAATATAAGTTGATAACATCAAAAGTAATTGTTATGCGAAATTATCACTCTCAATTTCTGATCATTATTATTCAACACATATAAACATTTTTCCTTTAACGTTATTTCCAAGTCATTACCCTCAAACGTGTCTAGAATATACGTTTAAACTGCATTTTGTTATTCTCAATCATAATGATTGCTATTTTAGCAAGTAAAACATCAAAATAATCTATTAATTTGATGAAATTTCTCTTAAAATATATTCAATATTACCATGCATTTGCACCTGAGAGGAAGAAAATAGATGCAAAGATATACGAATCAATTTTTCTTGCGCAAAAAAAGGGCTCAGAGGGAAACATATGGGTGCATTTTTTATTGAAAAAAGCTAATACTTTTAGTGAATGATCTTAAGCAAGGTACATGAAAAAAATCCAAAAGAAAAACGTGTTTCTAAATATATGCCATTATTTTTACCAAAATTTAATTTAGCGACTCTGAAATCTTTCGAAAAATAATGTATAAAAAATACTACGTTTAATACGAAGGTCAAACAGTCCATATTGAAAAAAAGCTAATACTTTTAGTGAATGATCTTAAGCAAGATACATAAAAAAAATCTAAAAGAAAAACGTGTTTTTAAATATATGCCATTATTTTTACCGAAATTTCATTTAGCGACTTCGAAATCTTTCAAAAAATAATGCATTAAAAATACTATGTTTAATACGAAGGTCAAATAGTCCATATAAAATTTGTCAACTTAATGAAATTTTGCATTGGGAGGCATTTTGTTTCGATGAAAAAATAGCTTCCCACATATATTAGTACTAATGTGTGTGCAGTAAAAAAACGACTAAATATTTCTGCATGAGCGAACATTTAAGCCTCTAGAGTTACAAGTTAATTAAAAATGTTGTTTGAGTTAATCTTTCCACGTTAAAAGCTGAAGAAAACTGAAATATTTTACTGGAAGCTCTTACGCTCGATGGGATCAATTAAATGCTGTTCTTTAATGAAATTCGTGGCTTTGCTAATTTACCATGAATGATAAATTTAGAAATTACAAACTGCACTTTTACAACGGTACAGAACTGTAGTACTTGAGTTAGTTCCTTTTTTTCAAACCTTTATTTCAGACACGTTTATACACCTGGAATAGAATATAGGGGAACATGGGTCAAAGTGAACTAGCGGGGCAAAGTTAATTGGCGAAATATTTACTTTGCTTTTAGCTCCACCCATCTGGTATTATTTTAACTATATAGTACCATATGTAGTCTATTCCAGTCAGGAAGGAAATACCGCCGAATATTAAAACATCTGGTAATATAGGCAATTTAAAAAAATTGGTACTCATACTGTAATATTCTGTTGTAAGTCAAAAATTATTTTTGGCTTTATAAATTGATAAAGTTCTTGTTAATAACATTTTAAATATTAATTGAGGCCTCCTAATATTCAATACAGTATTAGTTTAGTTAATATTAAGCTAATTTGTTTTTTAAATAAATTTTACAGTTAGTCAAGTACATGCGGAGCAAAGTGGATGGGGCAAAGTGAGATAGTTTGTTTTATTTACTCGCTCAATCATTTAATATAAATCACTTTCGTTTTCATTTATTATTTATTTACTTCTTTATTCATTCAATGACTTATTTTCTTATTCATTCATTCTTTTACTCGCTCATTTATTCTTCTTTATATATTAATTGATTTATTTATTAAATTATTCGTTTATTGTTTCATTTTCTTTTTATTTATTCATTCAGCCTTTTATTTATTGTTTTTTTTTTTTCCAAAAATATGTTTTATAATCGAATAGAAAATATTTCATTAGAAAAATATTGTCTTTTTTACTTTGCCCCATGAAAAAAGAAAAAAAGTGAAAATTTTCCACTTTTTCTGAAGACTCAAATTAATTGCCAATAATAGAAAATACTGTTTCAACGAAAGTTTTATTATTTAAAAAAAATGTTATTTCCTTGTGTACTGCAATTTTCAAAACAAATTTCCGGTTCGTTCTTTTTGAAAAAACGCAATCATCTTAACCATTTCACATTGCCCCACACTCCCCCACTTTAAATGAAGTATGGACTCATTGGGATGTAATCTTGAAGAAATCTGAAGGTAGCAAACATATTGTAATCGCTGTATACCATGGGGGTAACCATTTATAAATATATTTTTAACTATATTTTTAGATTCAAATGATGTTATTTACACATTTGTCAAGAAAATTTATTTATTTAACTTATGTGATATGAATAAATTTTGTTTATAGCGAACTTTCAGAAAAATATCTGCCAGCATAAAATTTTAAGACGCATGCATAATTTCAACAAACTGTTTTTTTTTTTTCTTCGTCAAAAGATGCTTTTATAAGAAATCAGAAAAATGTCCATCTTTAACAGAAGGAAAGAAAAAGGAATTCCCAGTTTCTACGGGAAAATATTTTTAATGTTTATTTGTTCGGTTTAATGCTTAATTTAATTTTCCGGTAAGAATGTGTTTAACATTCATTATACTCTTATACAAAATTTCAACTATAGAAACATACAATTAACCGTTGCTTTTTATTTTGTACCGAAACTATTTTATTTCCCCCTTAGTTATTTATTTACTTTTTATTTCCCTTAGTTTAAATAGTTCCCTAAGTTTAATTTCCTTATGTCTAAAGAGTAATTATGTAACTAAACTCAGAACGTTTTGTGCATGAAACATTGTTTTTTTCTTCAAAGAAAAACTTTTATGCATAATTATGAGTTAAAAGTTACGAAAAAATACAGTACATGTAAAATGGTTTTTGAAGGAAACTTGACGTAATAGACGCAAATGAACTAAAATAATCGGATTCAGCATACTGAAAATATATAAAACACGTTTAATACTTAAGGCAACTAAAAAAAGTAAATCCTCAGGCTAGGGTAATTTTAACGGAAAACTTGAAAAAGGTTTTTACCCAAAATTAAACTGGTATTATTTTTCCTATGCTGTTATTTTTTCAATAACTTTAATTTAATTTTTATAATACAACTAACTTTTTCTTTTTTCACCTTTTACTGTCTGCCTCTAATACAAACATTAGACTGATGCAATTGTTTGAAGATTATGAAGATTATTTATACACATGCGCATCTATACATACACGATCATACTCGCAGCAGGCTTTGCTCTTGCATATTTTGTGTTTTTTAGCTTTATAAATTTCCCAAAAAACATCTTAAAGAGTGCGATGACTGTGACACAAATTACCGAGAAACAGGTCATAGGAGGATCATAAAGACGCAGTAAAATGGATTAGAAAGTTGAACTGAAGCTGTACTAGTTTTATTACGATGTGTAAACTTGACCCGTGGGAAACATAATGCTCGACACATGGCATTTGCTTCCTTGCTAATACCAGATTTCGTGAAAGTTTAAATGTTGAATTGCTGTACTTTATTAACCATGCCATTATGGAATGTTTATAAGCTGTGTTGAAACGTAAAATAATACTAGTTAAAAGGTTTGTGTAGTTAAACTGTTTAAGAGGTGTGCATTGTTTCTCCAGAAATAAATCATTAGCTTACAAGAAGAAAACTCAATTTTTTAACGGTTTGTATTTTGTTGTGAAACAATGTATTTTAAGTGATAATGGGATTCAATTTGGATTATATTGTATTTTTATACTATATTGTATTTTTAATACTATATTGTTGTATTGTATTTTTGTATTGTATTTTTTATACTATACAATGTTTCAATGAGAGTTATTGTGTTTTTTTTCTGGAGTCAAACAGTCGAATTATTGTTCTGTGTGAAATATTTATTACTTTTGTATAATTGATTTGTAAATATTACTTTTTAATACATATTTATGTTTGTACTCCATATTAAACCAAATAAATAATACTGCGGACAGTGCCTTTGGCGCTCTTTAGTGTTGAATTTACTACTAACTCATGTTGAATTATAATCAAGATTTTCTTAATATTTTGTTATGACGTTTGTAATTTATGTTTTATAATTTGTATGTTTTAACTTAACTTTATTTTATTTTGCTTACTGTTCTGTATGTGTGTTTTAATAATAAATCTAACCTTATCTTATCTTATTATTTTAGAGTAAAAACAAAATTCAGAAGAAAAACTGCGCAGTATATATCCTTACAATCAACGATCGGTTATTGATAAATATTGAGGAATCAGAATATTATTAAGAATCAAAGAATACTTTTGAAAATATAGTATTCATAAATAATCTTTCGATACAGTTAAAATTATTTAACAGTACAAATGAAACGATAACCCGTTCTCTGCTTTGGGGCAAAATATATTACCAGTAGCCCTTGTAGGTGCTGCTATATGGCATCATTTAGAAAAAAAAACCAAGAATTGCCTACCTAGAATCTGAACTTTAAACACGATTTTCTCGTAACTTTAAATAGTCCACTTACACCCATTTGCTTCTCACTGCCTCATAGGTGTTGTTTATGTTTTGTCTCGACTATTTTGTGAAATAAACACCTATTGTTAACAGTGGCTTGGAGTTATTTCAAACAGAAAATTAAATCCTTTAAAACATTTGTAGTAAAAAAAGGAAAATACAGTCACATGATTTCACAATTTGAAGCACAGTGTAATGAAGCAATCAGCTTAGGGAAAAATTAGCATAAGTTGATATGAAATACAATTACTTTTATAAATGTGCAACCAAAGCTATTATATGTGTCCAAACAAAACGAAATTTATTAATGCATTCGACAATTTTACGACACACAATAGCTTTCACTATAGAATAATGGCCTTTGAATCTCCATAATATGAGAATAGTAACTGAAGTGAATCTTGATGCATCGTCTTTTATTCTTGTTTCAAAGCAGTCTAGCCGATTCAGACACCAATTCGATTAATTCGCTGACATCAATGGAGTTCTCAGAAAATATTTACATAGCTTCAGCAAAGTGTTTGAATTAAATTTAATTAAATGTGCATGTAGATTGACACTACTTGCATACTTTCCGAATTAGGATTTTACCTTTTAACTAGCTTGTGGACAAATTCCGAGAACATGTCTTTAATGACAAAGCTTTAATGTTAAAGACGACTATACACTTAAAAATACAGTTTTAAAGCAACTATCGTCACCTCTACGCAGTATAAATTTATCTAAGTCAAAAAACAAACAGTCATATATCCTACACTGTAAAACTGAGGAGTAATAATTCTCCGAGTTTGGTGTTAAGCAACTCTAAAAACTGTGCAAATGAATGCTTTATTTCAAGTCAACACCATATCTAGCTTACCCATACACAAAAAAGGGTGTAATTAAAACCGAACACCGATATTGGTGAATTCTTATACTAACGTCACATGCGCAAACACCATTTGAGGAATATTTTTGACTCCGTTAGCACCAACTTGGGCGTACGATTAAAAAACGGCCGGTGGCAAACAAAGCATTAATCAGGCTCAAGGACGTTGCAACGTTGTCAGCAAATAATCGTCGTTTGCACGGGATACGTTTTCAAAAGGCATGTTAAATTTTATTTGTAATGAAATGTTAATTACCGTAAACCAAGGCTACTTTGCACCATTGTTGGAAATTCTTTAGTCCATCCGAAATATGAAGTAATGAATATGTTCTTTTATGAATGATCGTTGCAACTTTAACAGCCATTTTCAACATGGCTGCTTTACGGCTGAGTTTACGGTACATCAAATCATTATAAAAAATCACGTTTGTGTGTGTATGAGGCACGTTTCCCGGAAAAAGATTAAGGCCAAGTAAGCACTTTTTTTTTGTAATATAAAATTTTTTTGGACAGCGAGAAACTTTATCGTTATTCTATCATGATTTTTTATTTTTTTATATTCTACTGTTTTTGTGTGTAATTTCTGTTTATATATAACAGACTTATAAGACTGATTCAGAAATCTTCTAGAATGAATTTGATTGAAACCTTAAACTGTTCCATTTTTATGTTGTTTTTTGAATGTGTTAATTTCATTGTTCTAATATACAGATAATTTTAGTTTCTTTAAGTATTTTAAAAGTTATTTTTTTTTTGATCATTTTATGGGCATAAATGCCCATTCCTCGTATCAAAAATAAAAAGTTGAATCTCGTATACAAAATAATTTATACATATTTTTGTTGTTAATAATCGATTGGGAAATTAAAACTTGCATAATATGTTTACTGCAAAAAACTTTTACTCTATCTCAACATCAAAAATGGTGGCAGCTACTTTACACCAAGTGCAGTGTAGTGAAACACCACAGATAATTCTTGGTGTTGTTAGGCACCTAACTTCCTGGTGTTTGATAAACAAAGAATTATCTGTGGTGTTTTACTACACTTCAATTGGTATAAACTCTTTGCCACCATTGTTGGTGTTGAGAGACACTATTTTTTTTACAGTGTACTGTTGCTTTAAGGTGACTGTATATCATTTAATAACACCATTTAGAACCTAACACATGTAATATCTTATTGCTATAAAGCTAATCATATCATATCGCACTCCAAAATCCCTCGTACCAACCACTATTTGTGATTTAACTGATTGAATGGGACCCAGAAGACAGCTCTGATTTTTTGATCCAGAGCAGAAGCCGAGCAATCTCTGGTCCAGCACCCGGAGAGGTATTGATTTGGAATGGGAACTTGGAGTTTTTTGTGACCACGAAATATTTAACGCGCATCTATGACCATAAACGAACACGAAGGATCGTCGATCCGCCCGCATCGAACCCGAAAAAAATCGATTACGAGTCCTACGTCTTACCGACCAAGTCGCCATGTCCTCCGATTATATTATTTGGCTGGTTATAAGACAGTCAGTCTATGTTTGTTACTTTCAGTCAAGTGAAATATGGAGCTAATCATCTTGAAGATTTGATCATACCCTTTTTTTCGCATTTACATTTTTGCAAGCACAATGAGAATAACGTATAGAGTCATTATTTACCTTTGTTGGCAAACTGTTGGATTTCATGCTTGACTAACACTAGATACACGAGTAAATCGACCACAGTACTGAGGTTTATGCTTTGCCACGTATTATATAGAAGAATATATGAACTAAATTATTTTGTTCTGTTTTTTCTTTCTAATGGGGGAGACCCACCTCAAGAGGCGTCTGGGCCATAACCAGCCCAAGTAGTCGCTCTCCAACAATGCATCAGCCTTTCTTGTGTCACCATTAAGGTGCTGATGCATGACACAGTAGTGTTTTTGACGCCCAGTTTCCACCAGGTGGAGGAACCTGAGGTGTCATTTTAATGCGAAATTGCACTAGGAATTTATTTTAGCTGAGGGATATACTAAGCCAAACGAATACCCAAGGGATCTTTTACATGCCGCATAATCACACGACATGGCCGCTGAAGATTTTCTGCATCTCGAAAATCCACCGACTGGCCACCCAGGTCAGAACCTGTGTCCTCGGGAGTAGAAGGCCAGCGCCTAACCATCACGCCACCAGCCGGTTATGAACTAAATTATAAATTTACAAATACTCACAGTATAGGCGCTTAACGTTGTTTTAGACTCTTATCGTTATTACAAAGAGTGGATACTAGAATAACAAAATATTTATTGGGTTTGGCTTGTTCCTGAACAATAAAATTATCAAGCTACGCAAAAAGTGTGGCCACACTCCCCTATTTATTCTTCATTGCACGGAATACATGACAACTACAAAATATTAAATGACACTTGAACATGGAAAAAAGCTACAGAAAATCAGTCTGTGAATGAAAAGGGCTTACTATAAGAAATAATTACGATAATGAGGTGTGACCGCTGAGTCATGAATGTGGTTAAATCAGCAGCCAAAAATTTTCACTTTGACAGAAAAAGTCAATAAAAAATGATAAAATACAGAAAGATGTAAACTAATTTTTAAATTATTAATAAAAGCGCTGTAAACGTGCTTAAAATTTAAAACTGACATCGAAAAAATATATTATAAGAATTACCTTTTAAATAAATTTTAATTATTAACTGTATATTTTGTTTTTCATTCATATAATTTAGTAACTTTAAATACCTGAACCTGTTTCTATATTTTTCAAAAGAATATAACTTGATAAATAATGATAATGATATACTAACTACAAAGGTATTTCTAATTTTGTGGAGCTAAAATTATTAGTGTAGCTGTAAAAAGATAAATATATTCCAAGAATGTAACAACCACGTGATTAGGAAATTCCTAGCCCTATGTAGAAAAAACTCGCTGGAATGCTCCAAATTACCTGTCAGCGAAATGCATTTATTAATTTTACACTCAAGTTATTTCTCTCACAAAGAAAAGACGTAGGTGCAGATTTCTACTCATAATTAATTTTCTTCTACATCTTGAAAATAAATTAACGAGTAATATTAAATGCACGTCAATTCAATCTGCCGAGACAGAAAAAAAATTCAAAAGAAACGCACGCGAATTACTTGCACTTTCTATTAAAATTTCATTAAATTCCGAGGGATTATGTGTTACGGAAAATATGATATTTTGGAGTTAAGCGTATGCTTTATTTGCAAGATAATGCTCAAAACATAAAGCAACGCATTTGAAAAAAAAAAAACGCTTATGCCATGAATAACTTCTGTTTTCAAATTCATGGCGTCTGCTTATTTCGAATTTGTATGTCTTATCCAGTAAGATGTGCTTTTGCGAAAACATATATATATATATATATATATATATATATATATATATATATATATATATATATATATATATATATATATATATATATATATATATATATATATATATATATATATATATATATATATATATATATATATATATATATATATATATAAATATATATATATATATATATATATATATATATATATATATATATATATATATATATATATATATATATATATATATATATATATATATATATATATATATATTTTTTTTTTTTTTTTTTTTTTTTTTTTCAATTTACAAAACATGTTAACTAACATAAACGATCCTTATTCGGCCGGCAATCGAAAGGAAATAAGTAGCAGTAAAAATAGTACTGTCAAAAATTCAGGAAACATTTAAAAAAAAAAAATGCAGCACCAATTGATACACCATGTGGTATACAGCGCGAAGCATATAACACCGTATTTTCCATTACTTGATGTGTCCCAACGGGTATGGTGGTCGGCACAGCCGCCTGCTGATGCGAAGGTCCTGACATTGAACCTGCTTCTCGCAATTTTCGTTTTTTAAATCTTGTTTCTGCTACTGTAACATATTACAGTAAAGCATGATATTACGGGAAAAAAGCTGGCACAATTGATGCCAGTGGCTTTTACCGTAAACTGTAAGAGTTTTTTTAAACAGTGTACAGTCGACTCTTGCTACAACGCGATCCGACTTACGTGAAATGGCTATAACGCGAGTTTTTAAGGAGCAACGAATTTTAGAGCTAAAGGGAATTTCTCGCCTCAACACGAAAATATTTGGAAAGGAATCGTGATGCAAAGTTTCGGCTTTGTTATTGAGTACTAAACACAAATTCGTGGATGTACTTTCATCTTTTCAGCACCACTAACTGCGCAAGTTCCCACATACCGCACTATAAACATAGCATTGTTAGTTTGCATGTATCACTCCACCCCTCATTTATCATTTATTTATTCTAAATATGAAAGGTATGAAATATTGTGGCATCAAGGCAAGCTGTTTCATCTAAAGTTTGAAGATGGAAACAAAAAGCCTAAGTTTGAGACAATTTAAGAAAAGGGAAATATTCTTGATACGCTTGAACAACTAGAAAGTGGGTCGAAGGTAGCACGACAATTAGGTATGGGTGAATCATTCATAAGTATAATTAAAAGTCAAGAAGGGGAGAAGGCAATCCGCATAAGTCCAGAGGACCCAGAGGGGTGTCACCATAGGTGTAAATGTTATAAAAGTAAACGCGAAGCTACTGTATTTAAAAATATATTAGAATGACGATCAGATTGCGCAGGATAAATCATCTTCAATTTTTAGGTTATAAATGTAACTTATTGTATCTACTGTATTGAACTTTTACAGTGCAGTGCTTTATTATTACTACATACTGTACGTACTGTAGTTTTATTTTTATGTCGCTCTCTCCCATTGATAACTGATTTTGTGCATCGTAACAGTATTTTATGTTGAACAATGCAACTTTTTTTTAAAAATCGGTAAAAATTCAGTTTTTGTATGTTAGAAACGTTCATGTATAGTTAAAAAATGGTCAAAAACAGTTTAAAAGGTGTTTAAATGTCTAAAATGATTGAGTATTTTAATAAAAAAATCACATACACAACACACTTTTCCACAACGCGAAATTCCGACTTACGCGAGGAGTCTTGGAACGCATACCTCGCGTAAGTCGGGATCCGACTGTACTTGTTTTTTTAAACTTATCAAGCTGAAAAATGATGCTGATCTCGCATTACTTCCATGTACGCCTGATAAATAATCGACATTTTTCGATAGCTGAAGAAAATTGGTGATTTTGCGAATATACATTTTTTGTTTCAATTTACAAAACATGCTGATTAGCAATAATGAACCTTATTCTGCAAACAAAAGTAAGAAAGTAACAGTAAATCTATTTAACTTCAAATTGGACATTGACGTTGTTCCCACACTACTTCCTCATATGGCATATAAATAATCGAAGTTTTTCGATAACACAAAACAGTATATTTTTTTGATAACATATTTTTTTTTTTTAAATTTAAAAAACACGTTGGCTAAAAAAAACTATTCTTACTACTCAATAAAAAAGGAAATAAGTAACAGTTAAACTAATGCTTGAAAAATGATGTTACTCCCACTGTATGCGTTTACCGTATCCATGCTTGTTAAAAGTAATCTAGTATAGAATTAAAATCCGATCGTATCTATATATCTATGATTTATGTCATTCCAACTTCTCGAGAACGGTAGGAATTTGAGATTCGAATTAAGGCTAAAGAGAATACATTCAATGCTGACGTCTTCCCGACTTCGAACAAAAAGTAATTTCGATTTCTGTCAGTTAAAGTTTCATAACATAGAACTGCTTTTGGTGTGTTTGGTGCAACAAAGATAAAGGCAATTTTTACTTAAACAAAAGCAATGTAAAATAATCTTTCTGAAACAGAACTTTTCACACTATACTGAAAGTAATTTAGTTTTTCTTCCGTTTTATTTTTGTATACTCTAATAACTAAACTGTTTATGTAGCACATAACGGAAATATGCGCATATACATTGAATGTCTTCCTTCAAGCTCAAAAGATGAAAAAAACTTCATAAAATGGTTCATTGGGCAAAAGCGTCCCTTGGGAAGACCAGATTACTAATGTTTGTTATTTGCCCAACTTGTTACAATAAACATTCATACTTTCTTGGTAGCATCTCCATGATTTTTTTTCATCAGAAAACGAAACATAAAGCTGGGAAGGTTTCTTTGGCAGTTATCCTTCGAATGATATTTCTGGCACTTGAAGCAGAGTTAGTAATCTTATTTAGTTGTTTTCTTTATGTTTGTAACATTTGTAGTAGTTTTTCAGGTACCAGAATATTTGAATATTATTTGCTGAAGAGTCTCATATGATTTCGAGCATAGATAATACAAACATTTTAAAAAGCAGTTCAATGAATTGGAGCAGCCTTTAATTTGACTAATAATTTGCATTTCATTTTTTTATACTTTCATTTAGTTGTTATTTCATTTAGTTTTTTTTTTTTTTTTTGAGTGTTATTAATATTTTAAATAAGTAAACTTTTATTTTAGCTAAACTATTTATTTTGTTTTTTATTCAATTGGGTTTGAAGCTGTAAACAAATGTGTCCTGCTTTGAAGGGGGATGGGTCTTCGTGAAAGTGTGACAGTTAGTGCCAAGCGTGTGGAAGAAGGTGACACGAAGTGTGACATTGCGCATTTTTTTAATAGAATTGTGTTTATGAAAAGTAGCATGACATGTGACAAGGGGAAAGGATCTACGGTGAAATGTGACAATTTGTGAAAAAGAGGAAGATGAGTCAAAAGCTTTGAAAAAGATTGTGTCATCATTTATGGACAGTCCCTTATTTGTTTGTTTTTTAACTGATAGTTAAGGTATATTGAGAGAAATATTTGTGTTCCTGGTTCTTTTAAAAATATTTGTTAAGTAAAATTTATTGAAAAATAAAACCGAGCAAAATGAATTAATATTTTCAAAAGTTGTTTTTTTTCCCTTAACGTTATCTAAAACTAACTTTTAACTTGTATACATAAAACATCAGTTTTTTTTTTTTTTTTTTTGGAATAGTTACTTTGAAGCGATAAAAGCCGCGTAGAAAATATTTTCTAGCTGAAGAAGACGTCTAATCTCACAGAATAAAATCGATATTTGTATTTGCTTCTTTACCGTGGAGGAATTTCTTGCAGAAAAAAAAACCTTATGATGTCCTATAGAAAAAAATGTATGTTTCTTTTTAGAAAAACATGTATTTTTTTTTATTTCGGAAAAATCCTTATGTATTGAAATCCGTATTTTTTTTTCCATACAGTGAACTTCAAGGGTCAGATAAGACGTATTATAGAAAAATATTTCATTTTATTAATTTTTCCTAAACATTATAATGATTTTAATAAAAATAAGAATTAATTTGAAATATCTATAACTTCCATTCTAGAACTAAACTCCAGGACACAACAGCCTGTGGGGACAAAGGCGTACTGGAAGGGATTTTGGTGCAAGTCAGATATTCCGATTACATGGTCAACCAAATGCGAAACTCCAGGGATTTTGGTCCCAAGCACGATTAACACTCATTTTATTGATCCTGAAGAATGAGTGCGGCGTGGACGCGAAAGCGCTACTACCAATCATCTGTACTTCCGATCTAGAGCTTCTTTTAAGGAGCATTCTTCAGAAAACTCAATAAAAATCTCAATAAAATGAGATAAAGATTGAAAAGCGTAGTAATTGCCGAAAAAATTGCACTATTTTTTTCTTTTTTTTATGTTATTGCATGCATTTAAAACAAATGTACATTTATTTGGCAAGTATTTTCATCCAAGGTAGAAATAAAAATCAATTCAATCATTTCAAGAGGGAATATCATTTTAAAACCATTTCATACGATAATATACTTGCAAAAAAATATTAAATATTTAAATTGTTTACAATTTTAAAATAGCATAATATGAACATTTCAAATCATTGAGCTTTTTTTAATCGTCTGTAAAAATTTGAAATATGACTGAAATTTGCTTAAACTGCTTATAACTCCTTCTACATAGTTTAAAAGTTCCAAACACTTTGCATTATGCACCGGAAATAGACATTATGTTTATTGGAACAAAAATTAGAAAAACGTAAATAGGTTTTAAACAAATATCTCTGGCAGTTTAATTGCTAGAAAGATGAAATTGAGTTTGAGGAAATAATTGAAGATTTTCAAATTATTTGAAACCTTATTTGATAGCTGGTGAATTCCAGCGGTAACGGAAGGACAGTTTTACAAAAAAATCGATGCATTTCTGTCTGTGAGCACATCTACATATATACTTTTTTCAAAAACTGATGCATAGACTTTTATACACATCATAGTAAGTGAGTAAAAGAAGCCAAAGCTAAAAATCTTTTGTAAGTAACTTTTTTTTAACCATTTACCCGCCAATGTTCCAAAAATGGAACATCATATTTAACTGAAAATTTTCCCAAGAAATAACGTTAAAATAAACAAGTTTTTTCAAACACAGTTTAGTCTTATTTCAAAGTATTTTCTGATTTACTGCTTGATTGTTTATATATTTTCAATTATTTATTGCGATTTTTCAAAGATGAATGTTTTTTTAGCTTTTTGCAACTTTTTCTTATAAAATTTACCAAAAATTGGCTTTTTCAGAAAATGTGAGGATATTTATTATAGTTGTGAAAAATACTTCAATGTATGATTTTAAAATGCTTGTAGAAGTGTGCAATGATATTTCCAAAAGGTGTACCCCTTCAACATAGCATGTTCCAATTTTGGAACATTGGCGCTTTTAAGGAGTCAAATTTCCAAGAAGTAAATCGTTCGACTTCAAAGGGGAGTTTTCATTTTTCGTAATATATGTTTCTTTTTTCTTCTCATTTTGAATGTCCTCTGATGTAGATGTTGGCAAAATCAAGTAAGTTTATATTTTGAAAGGATGTTAGCAAAGAAAGTAATAACAGTCTACTGTTTGACGGACTATATGGCTCCGAATCCACACCTGCTCGGACAGCTGCATTGTCACGTGATGATAAAAATAATGTTAGTGAGCGTTTTATTCTTCATATTTTAATTGCAGTTCAATAATTCTCTAGTTTTGTTTTCGAGCGAAACGAAATTCTGTTTGACGTATACCAACTGTTCATAAATGTTAAAAAAGTCTACAGGATTTCTTACTGTAGAACAAGCTGTGGCTTATTTAGAGACATTGTCAGATTCGGATTTGTCAGATGTAGATATATGCCAATTACCCCCTGATGAACCAGGCAATATCAGTGAGGAAAGAAGACATTCTTAGAAGACGAGTTACAACCTATTACACCAATTGATGTATGTGGACAGGTGGACATTTTTTCCGCCAACTCTCGTGAAAATTTAACAAAAAAATCGGAGGAAGAACAAAGTCTGAAATCATTAGATAATAAAAGTAAAAAGCGAATGAAAACTTGGGATTTAACTTGGGAGAAGAAAGCTAATTTTCAGAAACTGATTTCGTCAGAAAGTATTGAACCACTTCGACACGCATTTCCGAATATAGTGGATTTATCTCCAATTGATTTGTTTTTTAAAATTTTACCTTTGCAGTATGTTGAACACTTAGCAATTATGACAAACTTGTATGCATTGCAAAAAGGAGAATCAATAGATGTTGACAGAGATGAAATCCTACAATTTTTTGGTTTGCTGCTATTGAGTGGGTACCATTCCGTTCCCTCTGAAGATATGTATTGGAGCAGTGCAGAAGATACATCTGTGCCAATTGTACCAACAGTTATGCCTCGAAATCGTTTTCGAAAAATAAAAAACAACTTTCATTTTATGGACAACCATTAATTAAAACAAAATGACAAACTTGGAAAAGTATACCCTATTTACGAAGAATTGTGTAAAAACCTTCAACAATTTGGTGTATTTCATGAAAAATTGAGCATAGATGAATCTATGGTTCCCTACTACGGTCGGCATTCATGTAAAATGTTTATTAGAGGAAAACCAATAAGATTCGGCTTCAAAATTTGGATGCTGTGCTTTTCAAGTGGATACCCATATTCCATGGAGATTTATTCAGGCAAAAAAGAAGGATCCCCTGATGTGCAATTAGGATCCAGAGTTGTAAATGATCTATTATCAGTTTTGACTGACACGTCTAAGCATGAAGTATACTTTGATAACTTTTTTACATCATATGACTAAATTTCTCAGCTATCAAAAAAAAAGGTGTACGAGCAACAGGAACAATTCGTGAAAACCGAACTGGTCATTGTCCACTGAAATCCAAAAAAGCCCTTTCTAAAGAAGGGCTTGATCTTTCTAAAGAAGATCGAGGAAATTTTGACTATCGATCTGATGGATCAGTGTACATGTGCAGCTGGAATGATAATGCAGTGGTTACAGTAGCATATAATTGTTATAGACATGAGCCACTTGCATCTGTAAAACATTACTCAAATGTACAGAAATGCAAGATTGATGTGCCGCAACCTCATCTTATCAAGAAATACAATGAAGGAATGGGGGGTGTGGACGTCTTGGATAAACTTTTAGGAAGCTGCAGACCTCATTTGAGGAGTAAAGAATGGTGGTGGAATCTTTTTAGTAATGCTCTGAATATTTCAGTTGTAGCTAGTTGGTTACTTCATTGTGAGTTACACGAAGTCAAGATGAAGCATTTAGAGTTCCGAAGAGAAATAACAACTCACCTCCTAAGAAGATAAGTACGAGTGGAAAGTCATCCAGGGCCTCGTTGTCATTTACATAAACAATCAAAAATGTCTGACGGACATTATATTGTATCTGCATCAGAAGGACGTTGTGCGGTGTGCAAAAAAAAAAAAAAAAATACGACTAAGGAATGTTTCCATTGCGACAAACGACTTCAACACCAATGCTTCCTTTCATATCATGGGCATTAGATATTTCTGTATTGGATTTTCTGAACTCTGGTATGTACATAATATACATAAATGCAATTTAAAATATTATTTTTCCGTAATAAAGTATGCTAAGATAAAAACCGCATTCAAAACCTCTTAGTTTAAAAAAATTCTCTGAAAAAAAAAAACTTCATGCAATGCGCCAATGTTCCAAAAATGGAACATACTGAAAAACATAGTAAAAAAAAAATTCTGGAAATTTTATTTTATTTATGTATTTACTAGACATAAATAGACATAATTTCAAAAAATTACTCAAATTTGATCTTCCGTCAATAGTTCGGCGGTTAAACGGTTTTAAATCAAATTTAACAAGAAGTTCCGTCTAGAACTATACGAGCCTACTTTCCCGTATGCCCATACTATTTTCTAGTACCTGATCAATATTCTCAAAAATAGCTAAAATCGCAAATTGTTTCAAACATATTTTTTTAAATATTTTAATCTAATTTCTACGAATAAAATATTCCTCACTCATCTTAAAAAATTATATGTTAAAAATAAATAAATAAATAAATAAACGAACAAATAAAATAGCAGCACCTTTTAAACAAAGCAGCTAATACATTTTTTTCCATTAAAAACAATCTTTAACAGTTTTCAAAAGGAAAAAATAATAATTAAAATTAATAAGCTCATTAAAATAAATACATCATATCAACAAAAAAAATCGTTTATTTTTCCCCCGTTGCCAAAAATATTTTTTTAACGAATTAATGCCCTTACCAAAATAAATAAAAACAATAAAATGTCAACTTAAAGAAATACTTTTCATTGTCAAAAAAAAAAAAAAAAAAATCGTCTGCGCATATCTTTATGTAGAAACATAAATGACTTCGAGTTTATCCGCCGAAAACTGAATACCAAAATTCAAACCTTAGCGTGAAAATAAAAACAAGTCATATTAACAATAATTATTTCACAGTTAAAACAATAGCTGCGGAGTCGGAGTCAATCTCATTTTGCGATAAAGGAGACGGAGTCGAATATCCAAGAATCGGAATCAGTCATTTGTCCTCCGCGTATAAATTTTTGCCAAAGCTACGAAGTCAGAGTCGAAGTCGGGGAGTCGGAGTCTGATTAATTGTCGGGTACAGGATTCGGATTCGGAGTCAGGTGCCCCTAAATTCTCAGAGTCGAAGTCTGGAGTTTGGCGTCAAGAGCTATTTCCAACAAAATTTGTTTGAAAAAAATCCGGCTTCAAGTACGGAATCTTCGTTAACTTTCAGTTTCCCCGTAGGCACTATTGTTAAGGGATTTGAACTGTTCAAAATTGAACAGAAAATTGTTCAAATCAAAAAGATATTTTATATACAAGTTTTTCATCAAAAGCTTTTCCCTACAAAGTTTGTTTAAAGCAAATTCGTCTCACAGTTCGGAATTGCCTTGACAAACAGACATTTTCAAAGAATGATCAAAAAGGATTAAACACAATTCGAAGTATTTCATGAATCCAGTACTATTTTATGTACTTATACTGAGTTTAGGAGAATGTGTTCCCTACTGCGCAGCTCAACTGCTCCCGACAGGTCACCACCACCATTGCAAGACTTAGGACTAGACACCTAAAAGGCACACAACTAGACAATCACCATCTCTTCTATTGTCCAGCTATTTCTACGGCATCGTTTTTTCTGATCATGCCGAAGAAGTGGCCAAAGCAGTACTTCGTACGTTTGACTCCTTCTAACCTTTTTGCAACATGAACACCTCAACAACAGCAGCAGATAAATGTTTCAAAGTGGAGATGTTCTGAAAAAAAAGTTTTATTATAATATAATTTACTGAACATGGATATTGGTTTGATAGCAGCATGTTAAGCTTTAGGATTATTTTATGGAATGCTTAAACTAAGGCGTATTTAATTTCTGTGACAAAAAATGTAATTACAACGCCTTATGCTGGTTCAATTGATTTTATGTATAACATAAAATTATTGTCTGAATTTGAAAAATCCCTTCCATAAAATCAAGCCATCAAAATTTTACAAATATATGAAACTAAGACATCTTTTTTTTCTGAATTTCTAAGTATGTAAAAATATCATTTATCCGTGATAGTCATAAACGTAAACAAAAATACTGAATTTGTGTTAAGGCAGCGAACCTTTCCATGAAAACTGCTGCTACGTATAGTTTAAAAAAAAAAAGAGTAGTAGCAGATTTTACAGTAAACAACATTTTATTTTGATATAATGAATTTACATGAAATACACCGCCAGCTCAGTGATTTCCAGCCGAGGACTGCAGTTTCGTGCTTATTAGCACTCATCAGCCCGGCATAGGAAAGTGACTGAGCTGGAGATGGAAAACCTCTTATGGGAGCCAGGAGGGCCAAACAAACTGGTAGCTAATTTAGAATTAGCACAGACCAGCCGAGTGATCGAAGCAATGGTTCGGTTCAACTCAGAAATTGATGGCAAGGCATGGTAGTCATAAACCATGCCTTGACTGATTCCATTTCAGTAAATTAGTTGAGTGCTAATAAGCACGAAACTGCAGTCCTCGGCTGGAAATGACTGAGCTGGCGGTGTATTTCATGTATTTCTGCTTTAGCCCTGGCTAAAGGTGGTAATTTACTAAATATACCATGCCTTGCCATCAATTTTCGAGTTGAACCGAACCATTGCTTCGGTCACTCGGCTGGTCTGTGCTAATTCTACATTAGCTACCAGTTTGTTTGGCCCTCTTGGCTTCCATAAGAGGTTTTCCATCTCCAACTCAGTCACTTTCCTATGCCGGGCTGATGAGTGCTAATAAGCACGAAACTGCAGTCCTCGGCTGGAAATGACTGAGCTGGCGGTGTATTTCAGGTAATTTACTGAATAATGAATTTAGTTTGTGTGTAAATTGGCAATTTATGTATCATTTCATTATTTTTGACTGACTGTGGGGATGATATATGCTTCAACTTTTGAACATCCACAATGTGAAAGTATCATAAACACTGCCGTAAGACAACTGCAGTGTGAGAGAAATATATTTACAATCAAATATGTAGTAAGCTTATATTATTATTGTTTTATATTATCTAATCTATACTAATAGTATAAAGCTGCAGAGTTTGTTTGTTTGATCGCAATATTCTCAGGAACTACTAGTTCGAATTGAAAAATTATTTTTGTGTTGAAAAGTCCATCCATTTGGGAAGGCTATAGGCTATATAACATTACGCTATGACTAATAGGAGTGCAGCAGCAATAAACAATGTTGTGAAAACGGGAAAATTTATATTATGATATAAAATGCTTGGAGTGCAAAAATGCGTAGCCACGGTGGCTCGTCCTGAAAGTCTCGGATTCGTGCTCCAGTAAATGTAGGTTCGAGTCAGCCAAGAGGCAAATCTCGGGGGTACTTTTTAGAGAACATTCTAAAAAATGCTAATTATGATTTGTAAATATATATATATATATATATATATATATATATATATATATATATATATATATATATATATATATATATATATATATATATATATATATATATGACGCATCATTGTCTTATTTTTCTTATTTGTCTTATTTAATAAAGAAGCTGAACTGTTTGTTTGTTTGAACTCGCTCATATCAGGAACTACTGGTTCGAATAAAAAAAATCTTTTTGTGTTGAATAGTCCATTTATTGAGGAAGGCTATAGGCTATATAACATTACGCTATGACTAATAGGAGTGCAGCAGCAATAAAAAAAATGTTGTGAAAACGGGAAAATTTATTTCTATACTAATATTATAAAGCTGAAGAGTTTGTTTGAACGCGCTAATCTCGGGAACTACTGGTACGAATTGAAACATTGTTTTTGTGTTGAATAGTCCATTTATTGAGGAAGGCTATAGGCTATTTTTTTTTTTACCACATTGACCGAAATATTTGTTATTGCAAATTAAATGTTTAACTAATTGTTTAGTTCTATGAATTTCTAATAAATGGCGAGGTAAGTTTAGCTCTATGAATTCCTAATATATGATGGGGTAAGTTAACTCAACGAGAGGACGCTGGCCGACAGTGTCGATAGCTGCGAGGAACCTTTCCCATGCTACGCTGTTGTGATCAGCGAACAGATTTTTGAATGCGGTTTTTTTTTCGATATTTATGTACATAACTTGTTTATGTAGCATTTTTTCTATTGGGTTTTGTTTTCCTGATTTCTTCAACGTTTGATTTCGGTCTTATAGTTGAGATAGTTACATATCTAATTAAATAATTTGATTTGTCGTATTATTCAATTGTGATTGTTCTTTATAACGTTTTTCTCATTGTATAGTTTGTTTGGCGAAACACTTTAAAATGCAGCGAAAAAAAACCGCTTTACTTGCTGAAGGACAGGGTTACGGTAGCGTGGTTGCTTGGCGCGTTAAGCGATGAACTACGTATTTGAACAATTATTTGAGTTTCAAAGATACTGTTAATCTTTTTATGTGTTTTGGCGAATAGTTTTAAATTACAGAGAGACTTTATAGGTCTTTTGAAAAGGTGTGTACGCATTTAGCATCAGAAGAGGGGCGGGGATTTTTTTTTTTTTTGTTCAACGGACTTTTCCTTTAACTTCTTAGCACGGGCATCGCCGTGAGGTCACTGCTAGTACTACAACATTAAAAAGTCGACAAAAATGCAGAAGTACTGGTTCTACTTGTAATAACAAGTAGTAAAAATCAAATTTAACATTAAAACTCATTTACTCGTCCTGTATGTATCTTTAATTCGATTCGAAAACGATACCACAGTTTTGTTGACATGTATGTGGTGATGTAGTATTTTCTAATACATTTTATTAAGAACTCGAACTTTTGTGAACTATGTTTTTATTATTCCTACGCGCGCTGACAGATTGTGCGCGACGCGACCACTGTTGGCGGGAAGAGTTAAACATAATGATGTGATGAGTGGACGAAGTGGATGTATCGATGTTGATGATTTAGTGTATGTTTTGTGATTTATGTTCCTGTATTTGTCTTGTGACGTTCGTTATTAAATATCTATCAGTGTAAGAAATCTTCATTATGTTGTCTGATGAAATCCCCTAGACCTGCCGAGATCATTACATGTATTTCATACAAAGTTCACCAGAAGTTAATGCATAAATTCGTTAAAATAATATTGAAATGCACAGCTTTTAGAGTAGCTTTACAAAATGTTCATTTCAGTTTTTTTTCTTCAAAATTATCGTGTTCATGATAAGAGTAATATAATTCTTGATGATACTTCTACTTGGTATCAACTGATATGTCTTGCCTATTATTACTAAAGCATGAAGTATGCATGTAAAACAGGCATAGTGAAACCATATCATTAAGAAAATATGCATAAGTTATACAGAAAAAGTATTACACTTTTGATTTTATGTCGGATTTAATAAATACCATACTATATGAACGACTTTTTTTGTAAGGCATGATTATCTTAGGATTCCAGTTTTTTTTTAAATATAAAATATGTAACTCAATGTTCACTAAAAAAATAAGAAAAAAGACAGTTTTGTTTCCTGATAACAGGAAAAAAAGAATGAATATGTTATCTCACGAATTCTTTCTTTCAATAAAAGAACTTTACATGGGGAAATGGTTATTTTCAATTTACTCTAAAACGCCATAATACCAAACAAATTACTTTCAAGCAAAAAAAGATAACGAGTCTTTTCAGCAAGATAAAGAAATTTTTTCACAGATCTAACTAAAAACAAAAGATTTTACTTGTAACGCATTTTATCGTAATTACAGTTGTTAGATTTCATTAACGAAGTGAGATGTTTCAGATGATTTGATATGTTTATTGAATTATTTCAATTCATGATATTCACTGTTTTAGCAAGTTTGACGCAAATCAGGTAATTTAATTATGATAAAACTCAATACCAAAGTGAAAACGACTTATTTAGTTAACGTTTTAGCATCTCAGAAAGCCTCTAATTAGGGAGATTTTTTTTTGCGTAAACAAAAAAGAAAAAAAGGTTTTTGTTGTCGTAATGCTTTCGCATTTGTGCTTTCGCCTGTATTAAGTAAAATAGTAGGAAAATTCTTACATACAGTCAATGGGTAAATTATTACTGATTACATTTTTGTTATTAAAATCACATCTAAAAGCTTCTCAAATTTCTTTTCTTTAAAGAAAAAAAGTAATCTGTAGACAAAATTGTACTTTATTATATGAGTGCAAGAAAACCATTAAAACTAGAAAAGATATTTTTTATAATGCTGCTGAAGTAATAGCTTTAATGCTTTATTGAATTAAATGAGACTTAATTCGTTGTGTCCCACTGTCTAGATCTAAGATCATACTTTTCCCGGTGTTTGTGGATATCGTATGCGACTAAAGCATGCTTATAACTATTGTAACGAAGTGTTGCCTTGCATCAAGAAAAGAAAATTTAGATATTTATCTTTGAAAAAATATCTTAATATTTTAACAAAAATACTTTAGTTAAAGGCGAATGGTCTTCTACTGCACTAAGGAAATTAGTTAATGACTGAACATTTATGTTTCTAGACTTGTACTTTTCTCCCTATCAGAGATTTTACTTATTCTCCCGATCTGTCATCAGCACCTGTATCATTCAAGTACACAGTAGATAAAAATATTGAATTTGAAATGATCCTTAGGTATGTAAATTAACAATGCTGCGACTCGTGTTATTATTTTTATTTATTTTAACCCACCTATAAATTCAATGAACGTCTTTCTTTTTTACTAGAACATAGTTTTATTGCCAGCACACAGTATTTTCATATACCATTTAAAATGGTATTTCCCTTCACTATGAAATTCAATGTTTCTTCACGAAACAAAATCGTGCAAAAGTGTTACAAATGTGACATCTTTTAAAAAGCCTTATTGAAAAGTTCTACTACATCTATAAATATATGAAAATGTAGTTATACCACTAATTTATCAAGTTAATTTATAATATGAGATATTTTTTTCTTTTTCCTCATATTTTACCTTAGATATAATTTTTACTACTTTTAGTGCTACGCGTAGGACTAAAAACAGCAGTAACGACGTACACGTTTTAAATTTAAAAACTTATTACAGGTTTTTGTTAAATATTTATAATGTATAGTGGAGCAATTGTTTTATTAATATTTGTTGTTTTTTTTTTTTTTTTTTTTCAAAATAAAAAAAAAGAAAGAAAGATATTCATAAAAATATGAGTTTTGAATTTATCTAACTTAACATACCTTTTTTATCCCGCTATCTGTGCGTGTATCATTTTTTAGTATAAAAATATAATTTGTTTTCATAATATGGGAGGTGAAAAAATATTATCTTGTGGAAAAAACTCTTTTCTCGGAATCGCCAAAAATATTCTTCTGTAGTTATTCTTTTAATCTGTCATTCATTTTCTATATTGCTAATATTTGAGTTTAAATTAACAAATTGCAACAAATTGCAACCTTTTTTTTTTTTTTTACATAAGGCGTGTAAGATATCTTCTCCTCAAAAGGAACATATATATATAGCTTTAAAGTTTACATATCAATTTGTACAATGCAGATGTTTAATTATTTTTGTTAGTCGGGAATTAATCATCTGTTCAATAAATTTTATACTTATTTTTTATATACAGTGGCTCCCAAAAGTGTTCGTACACTTTGAAATTTTTTAGTAAAACCAAAATAACTCGAAACTGAATTCGAATATGAAGTTCAATATTTTTTTTACATCATTCCTATGTCATTCTAAATACAACCCATTAGTTTTTTCAAAATATTGATGGATCTTCTTTTTGAAATGGGTCAGAAAATGAAGAGACAGAGAAATAAGACGCCACAAAAGTCATCGTACACTCAAATATTTTCGAATAAATTCATGATTAAAGTTATCATATGCCGTTTTATTAATATTTTTGCATTGTGTTGACCCTTATAACTCATTTGGCTTTAATTTTTTGTTTATTCATTCCTTAATATTGTGCTTATTACTGTAAAATGGCAGGTATTCGTAAAAAACCGCAAACGCCATTCAAAATTTGAAGTTTTTCCCACAAAAGTGGTAAATTGGTTTGAAATGTCTCTAAATTAGTTAATTTATTTGTTTGTATAGTAAAGTGCTTGATAAAATGCTTTAATGAAAGGAATCGGACCGAAAACAAGGTAAGAAAAGGTCAACCGGCAATGTTGACAAAACGTGATCGGAGATTTAAAGTAAAAAAAATTATGAAAAATACACATTTTAGTGCTGTAAAAGTTTCTGCAGAGTTAAATGAAACATTTTACATTTAATTTTCACCTAAAATTTTTCGCCAAGTTCTCTGATTAGCTGGATTAAATGGGACCTCTTCCCGCAGAAATTTTCTTGGTCGTGCGAAAAACAGAAAACTTATGCTTTTCGTCGCAAAATCAATGATAAATAAGCTAAAAACGTTTTAGAATCACGTCTTACTTACAGATAAAAATGAATTTAACATTTTTGGTTTAATTGTTGTATAACTGTAAGTAGAAGAAAAAATTAGGAATTTAATCTTAAGAACTTATTTGGATCAGTTAATCAGGACGGTGGAGGTGTTCTAGTGTGAGGGTGCATATCAGCACCAGGACTTGGTAGTTTGTAATTTTTTGATGAAATAATGAATTATGGGGTTTCTTTAAATATTTTTAAAACCAATTTTGAACTCTTAGCTAAAACTTTGGTTATTGGAAACAACTTTGTTTTTTAACTAGATAACGATAAGAAGCACACGGCTTTCAACGTTTGTGTCTAGTGCCTCGAAAATTGTCCTAAAGTTAAGAAAATACCCCCTCAATCTCCAGATTTTAACTTAATGTAACATATTTAGAGATATCTGGGGGCTAGATTACGAAAATACAGCTTTGAAACGAAAATAGAGCTAGAAACAGTAAGACTCGAAGTGTGGTTGAACACTTACTCAGAAATTACGCGAAAAAAAGGAAGAAAAAGAATGAAATTTATTCCCAGACGTTTAAGAGGTGTTATGAATACTGTATGATATTCTACTAATTAATAACTTAATCAAAAGTTAGATTATTCAATAATATATAGACTTTTTATAAAGTGTACGAAGACTTTTGTGAGATAAAATTTCCGGCACTTTTTGGTTTTTGATTTTTTAAAAAATTAAGTTTTAACATTTTTTAAAAACTTTTCATGTAGTTTTGTTAAAAATTGATCATAGATCTCATAATTAAATACATATTCCGAAATATTTATTCTAACCAATGGATTGGGGCTTATTTCGTTGAAAGTCGTAGGTGTATGAAGACTTTTGGGAGCCACTGTATACTTAATTTCTACTTAATTATAATATTTATTATTTAATATTTATATTTAATAATATTTTTATACTTAATTCTACATTTTATTGTATATCGCCGGTTCAGAGCAGCAAGGAAACATATATAATGTTATGAATCACATATAGATATTCAAATGCTGTTTTGAGGTTGCGATATGCTTTCTTGTTTAAAATGAATGTTTCAGCATTAAATGAAATGCTGTGCTTTTAATTTAACAATATTATAAATTCTTAATATTTAAATTCCTTTTGACTATTAAGATTATTATTATTATTTTTTTTTTTTTGCAGGCATATTTTACTCAAACTGAGTGTTGCCAAAGACGTGTTCAAGGCAGAGCAGTACCAATTCTCACTTTATTTAAGTTTACTATATATTTTTTCTTTCAAAATTCAAACATTTTCCTGTAATTAAATTCTCTACTCACAAAAAAAGTACTTTTGCAACATTACGGAAGGCACTAGTTAGGTTAAACAAACAGCATTATTGTATATTGAATGATATGTTTGAAAATTTCATGGGAAAACAGCGAAAAATACATTAAATAATAATATAAAAAGTACTTTTATTCGTAAATCTTTCAAAGCAATTTGTAATAGTTCCTATTTTTTTTTCGGAAAGATTATAAAACTACGCATGGTAAAATTTATATAAATGGATAACTTATTTATGTTTTATAGGTATCTGCACTTATTAAAATAAATGTAACAAGTTCCCTAGGGCACGTCCTTGAACGCAATTTCGTTAACGGAGATTCGCAACTTTTTTCAAAATAATTAATTCCTTTGAGGTAAACATCAGGAACCATTCAACTAAATAATTTTATTTATTCTTGTCTTCGTCTTTTTTTATTTTTTTTTATTTTTTTGTCATTTAATAAAACGTTTGCACAAAACCAATCTACACTAATTCTTTTATAACATACCATATGCTGAAAAAGAATGACCTAAAAACATTTTAAGTAACCTTGTGTGTGTATGTGTTTGTGTTTTCGCTATGTTTCGGATATCCGTATCTGTATCCGTGGCTATCTGAGGGAACATACATGTCTGTGTCCGTATCCGTTGCGTTTTTGATGGATCTCGGATTTTAAATATTTTGCATTCTTGATTTTTAACACATGTTTAAATTCTAAATATAGGTAGGTATAAAACACTATTAAATTCCGTTTAAAAAAAGTTTTATGTCTTATTGAAATTATAATGTATCATTTCCGAAATTAAAAAGTACATTTTCAACCCCGGCGCAGTTCTTTTATCGTTAAAAGGTGATTGCTCGAATGTATTCTTAGCTTGGTGTCACCTTTGTAGACCCGAATGGATTAATTAAAAACGGAATTAGCGTTTTCAGCAATTTTTTCAGTGGAAAGTTTAGTTATCCGTTAAAAAAATTGACCTCTAATTAAAATAACAAATATTTCTGGTTTGAATATTCGATTCGAATTTCCAATTTATATTCAGTAAGGATTTTAATCCTTTGAAGTAAATTGTAAGTACTTCAAAGTAAGTAGTGATTGCAATACTGGTACCGGTATACCGAATACCGTTATTTCGAGCTATTTTGCCATTTCGTAATACCGCTATTTTCTGAGGTAAAATACCGGTATTTTCGATATTAGCTGAAAATAATAAATTCCTCTCAATTAAAGCGTTTTCAATTTAACTTATTAACTATCTATTTTTATTTTAAAAGTACATACCTCTTTCCATGAGACAGTACCAAAATCTATTGATGTTAAAATTTGGCTTTAAAAGCACGTATTAATGGACTATCAATGGATGAAAGGGTTTTGTGCGTTTATGTGTACCATTTTTTTATTTGATTGTTCACTTACCTTTTTGCAAACGTTAGTTTCAAGTGTATTTGTCAAATGTATTTGTGCTATGAATATAATATAATCCGACCTTCAGTTGCAATAACATTTTATAACATATATATTTTTTATATTTGATTCAACTGCGCTGAATTTTGAGAAAAATATATCCCTTTTAGTGTAACAAATGCTGATTTGCTGTCACCGGTTTTAAGGTACTGTTCTCTCTCGCTATTTAGCTATATACTTGGCGAGATAACACTTAGCAATTATATAGTGTCTAAAAATTTACTTAGAGGAAAGGTAGAATCAACTGGAACATATTTTCAGATATTTACATAATTGTAAAGAATTTTTAAAAGAAAACAATTACGAAAAAAGAGACTAAAAAAGAAAATAAAACACACACACACACACACAAACAAGTTTAGTTAAGGCAATGATACATTGCAAAAGAAAGGGTTTGGTGGGGACTCCAGGTCAGTGGGACTTCTGAACTCCTCTTCAGTCTCTTACAACTCCAGGTAACCAGCGGTAATCGACAGAAAACACGCGTGAGCTACTCAACTCGGCTCTACGGAGATGCGAGCGAAGATGACACACGTGCGTTCAATCGAAGCGGCGTTCCCTTAAGCCTTGGTTTCCTAGGAGCAAACACGCCGATCGTCGGCGTCGCTCTTCGCCGAGTCGAAAACTTGATTCTTCTGCGCATGCGCGCCCAAGCTAAATCGACGTCGTCATTGACCCCGCCGGAATCCGTTTGACTTTGATTTCAGCGTCACGGCGAGGAGCGATGTCGAAGATCGGCGATTCGCTCCGAGGAAACCAGGGCTTTAAAGCGTGTGCAGTGTGTGTTCGCTAGACAGCGAACTTTTCTAAATGTTACTTTTTAACCTTTCTAATCTTTAATATTTTAGTAGCATTTTGCTCGTTTTAATGTTTATGTAGGTTTAGCACCAATAAATGTTATTTTTGAAGGATAAGCATCACTCGTCCTTAGGTTAATAAAATACAAACACAAGCCTATCCTGATCTAGAGAAAATTATTGAAGATGATGCTAATATTCAAAAAGAACTTCTCTCGAAGAGAAATTACAACTCACTAAAACGAGTTCCAGGCTAAGTGACAGTTCAATATATGCATTATGTTTCTTATTATTATTGATTTCTTATATAACAATAGTTACTCCATTTTATATTTGTTCAAATTAAATATGTTTATGCACTTTTTGCACAAAATTATGAAATATGGCAAATAAACAATATTTTTTGATCATTTATTAAGAAATTCGAAATACCGGTATTAATACCGGTATTCCGGTATCACATTTTTAACTATCCGGTATTGTATATTTGGGCCTTTATTGCAATCCCTAATTATAAGTCTTTATGCACGCAATTAGTACCATTTTTTGTCAGAAGATAAAGAAAAAATTCATTGATTTAAAATTTCTATCTGTAGGAAATATTTCTATTTGTTTACAATGTGTATTCTAATCCGTGAGATTTATCTCAGTACTAGATCAGTCCTCTGGGTCAGGTTTTATTATTTTTTATTCAATATTAGTTCTTGTCTTAAATAAGGGTTTGTATTTTACCTCATTTTGGTTTTTCTCGGCATTCTTCGAAAACAGTAAGACTGAATTCTGTGTTTAGTGTTAGTAAATTTATGCAATTTTGTCGGTAGGTACGAGTTGGGGAGAACGGATCAGCGCTACATTTATTTCTCAAGACTTTAAAAAAAAAATTACTTTCAGGTAACGGTATTGTTTTATCTTCGTCCGTCCCTTGAGTTTTGTGAAACTTATAGCCTAACTAAAATCGTTGGTTGACTGCAAACGATTTATCTGTTACTGACAGGGCACTATGCTTCGCGAAATTTGAGGCAGCCAAAAATGTTTTACGTAGTATTTGTCGATAGTGTTACTCGGATGCAAAACGTCCAATGTGAAAAACATTGTAACATCGTCTACTTTTCAAAGACAAAATCAACTAATTTATTTCAATGCCTTTCCAAATAAGCCGATAAGTGTACCCAAGGGCGGGCTATTCATATGAGTAAATTTTTCTTTCAAATTTTACCATGCAATTTAAAAATACTGTTTTCAAGGTCCTTATTAACATTTTTTCCCAGTTATTTTAATAAACAGCAAATTGGTCGACTCTTTCAAAGACTTAAAACAAGCAAAACCTATTTATTTCAAAAGAGATTATTTATTTACATTTCTCCTTTCATGGGGACCAATTATACTCTATCCACCATTGTCATCAAATGTATTTACACGCGTTTTAAAATGATCCTATGTTTCAAATATATGTTGGATTCCTTTGTTTCCGTTAATAGTCATCATTCATGTATGACAGCTACACGCTGATCCAAAATAAACTCCCCCTATTAACGGCATATCCGCAATACCAATGTTACCAAAATAATTTATTAATTTTACTTTTGGCAGCAGGAAATAAAAGTAAATTCGGAGTGCTTTATTTTTTAACCCTAGAGAAGTCGCGCTTCGGTCGATTCCCGGCCGGTTCTCAGATATTTCGCTCCATCTCACCACCCCTTATTCTAATAATGGGGCCCATCTGTGTAGCTGAAAGTCAGACTCTCCCTAGCTTGCACACTTATATTTGAGAATTTTCTTCGGTGTTTCAAGGTTGCATAGCTTTTGAAAATGTATGTTGGTCATTTAGACCAATAGCGCGCCATCATAGTCAGGTGTCATTATCTCCCCGGCACTTCCTTTCTTCTGCTTTCGTCTCACGGATCGCTACGGCGGGGAAAAGACCGGAGTGCGAGCATTAGCTTAACAAATGGAAACGCGACTTCTCTAGGGTTAACAGATAGAAATAGCCGTTCAATCGATTTTTTAAACCCTTTTGTGGATTATTTATTGAAAGAATACTGATCAAATACAAGAAAGTCGATGTTGGTATACGGAAAAATAGGCTTGTTTAGTTTTGGACAGAACTTCTCGTTAACAGCTGAGATATTGGCTCGGTAATCCTCGCATTAATTGTTTTTGAATTTTCTATTTTGAAACAATATTTTTTACACTTACAAAAAATATTACTTTCTAACTCAAAATACACACTGGACACTTAAATTACATACATAGTTTTCAACATACTCAAAGAGAATGAATAAATTTAGGCTCAAATAAAAGCAACGGAGAAATCATTCCAGTTTAATAAATACTTTCGGAACATAGTTTAGGAAACTTGAAGCGTTGATGCAAGTACGACTTTTTCATTTACTACGTCAAAGAAATCTGAGTATATTAAAGGCGGTTTTATTAAATCTGTTGGCGCATTCATTTGAAAAGTTTTTTTTTCAAGGGATTCTCTGAACTTCTTTAAAACTAATTAGTTTCTGTTGGGCAAATATCTTGAGGGTTTGTATAAGAGGATTCGTTGAATATCGACATTGTAGTTTTTTGAGGCTTCTTAAAATAAATTTCAAGAACTTATTAGGATATTTTTTCCTTTTTGATTTAATAGAAAATGAAATAACCAATATTTGTTTTATATTATTGTATTCAATATTTTTTATGGCAAGGCTTTATATCTTTTACGTAAACAAGATATAACATGGTAAAACAAATATCTTTTATGTAAACATGTATCACGTCTACCAAAAAGGTAAAATAGACCCCTCCCCAAAGAAAAAACACAATTTGTTACATTCTTACAATTTGTTAGCATGAAATAGACAAAATAATATGCAGTTTATACGAAGCTTAAGAAAGTTTCATAATTTAGGGAAGATAGTAAGATGCGAGGGAGAAGAGAGGGGGGAAAGACAGGGGGTTTCTGAGTATTAAGAAATTGAGTTCTTAATAATCAATACCAGTGTACTTAGAAACGATTTTTGTTTTCTAAATAACCCGTTAATTTAACGATGGCAGTTAAATAATTTTAAAACCAAATTTATAATTGCCGAAAAATAAAGAAAGCGTATGTCTAAAACTAGCGTTTACGCCATAATTAAAAACATTGTAAAAAATTTCTAAAAAAATATTTTGTTTTTTCATCAGTGTCAATTACTCTGACAGGTACGCAAAATACGGTCATGTAAAGTAATAAGGCCAACCCCTTTTTTGACGCCTAACTTGAAGCATAACTGATGATAAAGCGTTATCAACAAGCCATTAGCTATTAACAGGAAAATTTTATCAATAGTTATTACAAAAGAGCGTTGTCATAACTACCTGATATAATTTTAAATATAGTAAGTTCGTGGTTCCTTGTTGTTTCCTTATGTAAATATATATATTTTTTTAAATGCTCTTAAAATCTTATTTATGAAAGTTAACCTTTGTGTATAAAAGGCAAAATAAGAAATAACACCGTTAATTAGCACGAACTGCAGATTACGGCAGATACGTGTTTTGGTGTTACAAAAGGAACGCATTTTTCAATCTTCACTAATAACAAAACTGAAGTCTCTCTGTCTGGAGGATGTCTGTAGAATGTTTGGATGTCTGGATCTCTGTGATGCGCATAGCGCCTAGACCGTTCTGCCGATTTTCATGAAATTTGGCACAAAGTTAGTTTGTAGCATGGGGGTGTGCACCTTGAAGCGATTTTTCGAAAATTCGATTTTGGTTTTTTTTCTATTTCAATTTTAAGAACATTTTCCGGAGCAAAATTATCATAAGATGGACGAGTAAATTACGAAATTATTATGAAGTGGAATGGGAGAGCGAATGAACGTAGCCAATTGGCGAGGAATTCGTCATCCATTATTTGTAAATATACAAACGAACCGAATGACCTTCTAATTTTCACCTACGGGCAAACCGTGCGGATACCACTAGTGCAAAATAAATAAATTAATTAATATAGATGAAAAGACAACCGACGAAAGGATTTTGTCTGAACAACGACAAAAATTTAACAGTACGTGGAGTTTAGCCGTTTCATGGTTCGATTCAATTTACTTGCGAGACTACAGCTTTTAACAATACTCTACCGTCATATTCTTGGATTGTTGTTGTTGTTGTTCTCGTATCTGTAGTCAATAAACACTTCAAAAATATTGGTGAAATTGTTTAGAGAGGTTCGTCCACTTTATGTATTTACAGATTAAGAAATAATTGCCTTACATAAATGAGAAAAAACGCCCTGGGCACTGATGAGAATTGAAAGCATGACTCCCGGGATTTGAAGCAAAGCTTTTACCACAGAGCCATGGAAACTCCACTTTTACATTCTTCTATATATAATTTATAGAAGACGGAAATTTTGACGGATTTTAAGGTGTGCTGAGTGTGTGTGTGTGTGTGTCACGTATGTGTGTGACCAGTTTTATGTGGTCACTCTACAGCAAAAACTACCGAATGAAATCGAACGCAATTTAGTAATTGCCCCTATGTGAACTTGTGCCCATTAGATTTGGCCTCGAATTCCTCTAAGAAGGATGGAACAATGGTACGTTACTTGAGTTATGCGTGCCTGATATTCCTCAGGAAGTAACTGACGGAATCAAACAAAATTTGGTACATATGTTGTCCCTAACAGGCACAGGTGCTGGTTCGATTTTGGTGTCAATAGCTCAAACGGGGGTTGAGTTATAGAACATATTTGTCGTCTATTGTGACTGCTGTATCTCAAGAAAAAATGAACGAAGTCAAACCAAAAATTGTCGACAACTAGCCCTTAGAGGTTATCAGATCTGCTTTTATTTTGGCGTAAATAGCTGAAAAGGGGGTGGCGCAATCGAACGTTCTTTTTTTCCATTGTGAGTGCCATATCTCAAGAAGTAATGCCACGTTCTGGATGAAATTTGGAATAAATGTGAATCCATATGTAAACAGGCGTTGGCGCAATTTTGTTGCCCATCGCTCAATAGGGGGGGGGGGGGGGGCTGATTTTTTTCTGTGAATAAAAATAGCTTTATAAATGCAACAATAAGAAAGGTAAATCGTAATAGACTGTGGTCTGCGTATTTCGCGTGATTTTAATTGTTGCAAATTGACCAGAAAATTGCGGTGTTTTAACTTTTTAACTGTTGCTATCTTGTGTTTATTTACAAATAAATGTTAGTGATTATTTTAAGCAAAGGTTTTAAAATAATTTTCAATTTTCATTCCTTGCTTTGCTTTTGAGATAAATCGGACATTGGGATGGTCGTCAAGGTTTGGCGTGTGTAACTTTGTTTTTGTTGGGAATATTGCTTCCTCGTGAAGCATGGGGAGTAGAGTAGACTGAAAAAAGGAAATTTTCGAGAAGCAACTTCTAATAGCAAAAAAAAAAAAATATGTATGGCCATCCTAAACATGGATAAATGATGAAAAAATATAATATTTATGTCTTTAGATCGCGCATTCGCGGAAAGTTTGAAAAAAATTATAAAGGGTCAATTTTCAAATATTTAAAAAAAAATCCAAATGTTCAAAATTTTTGCTCTAATACCGTTTACAAGCTTCTTTTTGAATACTATCTTCATTAGTTTTTGAAAATATTTACATTCCTTCGCAGTTTTTAGTTCGCTCATAAGCCGCAAAGTTACGTGAAATTAACCAAAAATTGACGTTTTTAGCTTATTTTGCACATTGCAGTATTTCTTCCTTTAGATCTCAGTTATGTGCCTTTTTTGCAACAAATGTGCATTAAACAGTTCTTGGCTGGAATTATATTATTTTTTATTGCATTTAGAACCCAGAACTCACCACAAGTAGGGGGTTGCACTTTGTTTTCCACCCTGTCATTTAAAAAAAGGCCAATTATTTACAGAACTTTTACATTTATTTAAAAACTATTCACAGTTACTATATTATTTTAAACAAGTTTCTTTGTTTGGATCATGGTTTGAAGGCGGACTTGATTCTGAATTTTAGCATTGGTGATCGTGAGTATAAAGTGTTTACCATTAATCTATATCATGTCTAATCCCAAAATACCCAACCAACCAACTCACCAACCAGTTAAATAACCCATTCAACTGCTGGAGTTTAAAACTGGAACAAAAAACTGAATTGTGGGTAAAGCTTTAACTGTTTTTGTATAATTTATAGATAGAACTCGTTCGGAAAAAATCGAAGTTTTAAAATGGATTTTAAAAGCGATCAAAAGTATATTTGATAGATATTGTCAATTTAATACAGAAATGAAAATGTGATATTGATCTCGATCTCCCAAAACCAAGACCTTCAGTCATTAGCATTCGTTAATAAGTGCTAATGGAGTACAGGGTCAAACTAATGGAATGAGAACACTTGTAAATTATTACTTTAAAAATTATGCATCTGTAGTTCGATAAAATTGAAATTTAATGAGAAGAACATACGTCCGTGAAGCATGAAACTGTACACTTATTCAAAGTTAGAATATCTACAAGTGTTTGATGGTCCTCTAAACATCGTGGATTTAGTAATTAAAGAAATGCTAATTTTGCTATTTTTGAGAAATTAATATTGGTCATGGCAGTGGACAAGAGGCGAAACATAAAGGAATTGAATTGCAGTATGGTATACAACGCAATAGATTATCCATCAAGAAACACTTCTATAGCTACAAAATAATTTCATCCACCATTATTATGATTTGAAGCTCCGAAATATAACGGTTAACTTCAGTGATGATGTGTAAAACAAGGATATTTTATCATTTCTAGAAACTATACATTCGCGTAAGTATGCATTTTTAAAATCTCCATATCACACTCGGACAGGTGAAAGGATTGTGGAGCTGGTCAGTGAATCTGAAGAAATTCATTTGAGGTATCATTTGAGGTGCAAGATATGGATTTATCTTAAAAACTCTTTATTCGGAAAGGTCAATGCCAAAACTGAGTCGTAAGTTCAAGCTCAAACCTTGATCAAAATGAAGAAAATTGTTTAAAATTGTGGTTATTGTGAATGTAAGTTACTTTGCAAATATATAAAACTGTAAAAAACTAGTCTTTTTGGAAATGGCAGGGTAGGGGCGATCACAAAGTGCAACCACCTACTTGTGGTGGGTTCTGGGTTTTAAATGAAATAAAATATAATTGCATTTTCATTCAAGAGCTGATTAATGCACATTTATTGCAAAAAAGAAACATAACTGGGACCTAAGAGAAGAAATACTGCCCTGTGCAAATTAAGCTAAAAACGTAATTTTTTGGTAAATTTCACGTAACTTTGCGGCTTATACGCGAACTAAAAACTGCAAAGGAATGTACATATTTTTAAAGATACATGCAGAAAGTATTTAAAAAAAACATGTAAATGGTATTAGAACAAAAATTTTGAACATATGGTTTTCTATTAAAATGTTTGAAAATTGACCATTTTTTACCTTTTTTTCAAACTTTTCTGCCAATGCGCAATCTGAAGACATAAATATTAATTTTTTTTATTATTTTTCCCAAGTTTAGGATGGGTATATACAACTTTTTTTTGTTATTAGAAGTTGCTTTTCGAAAATTTCCTTTTTTCAGCCCGCCCGAAAGGATATAAGAAAGACATAGAAGAAAGTTTCGTGATGGCCACACATACTAGTTAGAGTTGAAAGTGATATTAAAAGAGCAATGTATTATGCATGAGAATAAGTATTGTTTTTATTCTATTATTCCCGCATTTGAATGAAATATCGCAAAAGAAGATGTAATTTTTGTCCCAATGTTTAAACAATGGTTGTAGCGTTTAAAAAAAAAGAAATATTTTAATAATAAAAATGTACAATTTCATGCAATGTATACTTGATAACATATTTTAGTGTTTATTCTTCTTTCATACGTAACGTGTTATTTCATATAGAGTGAGTTACGAAGTCGTTATAATATATTATATTCGAAAAAAAATGGGTTCGTTAACAAAAATAAATGGTAAAAACTGAAAGATATTTTCAGACATTTAATAAATTATATTTTTAATTTAAGCTTCTTTTTAAGAAAGAAATACTGGTATTTTCGTAGAAGCAGTTGTAAAGGGATGCAAATTAATTATTTAAAAACGGAAAAAAAAGTTGGGAAAGTGATTCTAACTTACAAGTGCTAAATTATATTTAAAAACTAAAATGAAACATTTTTTCCATATATAAGAAGAAAGTCAAATGCATAATTAATATAACACTTTGTTTCAAGAGCATGATTCTTGACTTCTGAAAAAATAGTAATATCTAAACTAAGAAAAAACGTCATAAGCATGTTTTTCTTTTCAACTTTCTGCACTATTGATTCAGCCTTTAAGTACTTAAGAGCAAATTTTATCTTTTTTAGGGTGAAATTCTTTCAAAATATCCGCAAGTTAAGGAAGCGGAAGAGAGCTGAACTTTTCAAAATATGTCTAAAAGAAACCACTTCTTCACACCGAAGGAAAAAAAATCTGTTCAAAAAGTTACAGTACAATGATTTTTCCTAGGATAATGTTATCTTAATATATTTTTCCGAATTTTTTTTTTTTTTTTTTTGAAAAAATTGAATTAAAATATTGTATGCCGCTAAAAAAAATTATGATAAAATGCACAGCACAAATTACGTGATGATGAATGAATTTTATGATCGAAAGCAGGTAATAGATGTTTCGAAATAACTGCTCAGAGACGCAGAGTATTTGATATATAAAATTTTTAGTTATTAGTAGGATAATTTCATGAACTGTGTTCTCTGTTTGAAGAAACTTCAAGATTTCGCATTAAACTTATTACACTTGTCACAAACTGTAGAACTTTAAAAATACACCATTTTTGTTAGAGATAAATATTAATATCTGATATAATAACATTCCAAATAGCAATATCCTGCAGTTTCCAGATAGAATGCGTCGGTGATCCCAAAACCTAAGATTATTACTAGCACAATATGTTCTAAATTGAAATAGTGCAGCAGTAGTGCTGTGCAATTCTTTTTTTTTTTTTTTTTGCTTTGTTACCATTTTCTAGCAAATAAATATTGAGTTCTTAAAAAATAAAATAAACAAATATTGTAGCAATACTGCATTCCATATTTTGCTTTGTTACCATTTTCGCCAAAATAAAAAATGAATTATTTGAAAAAAAAAATCTGGGTAGCCTTTATATATATATATATATATATATATATATATATATATATATATATATATATATATATATATATATATATATATATATATATATATATATATATATATATATATATATATATATATATATATATATATATATATATATATAAACAGATTTATTATTGAGAAAGAATGTTGTTGCTTTTTAGCCAACAACAGTGTTTTTGTTTGATTCCCACGTGACAATCCGTGGAGTTGGATGGAATGTAATTTGGTGAGAAGCCAACTCAACAACTGCCAAACTGCCAATAATCAACATCATCACGAGAAAGGGATAGCATTTACCTGATAGACGCCAATGAAAAAAAACTACATATTTCCGAGGAACTTTTCCGTTCACTTCAAAAATAAATTATTTTCTGATTGGTGTAAATCATTTGAGGTTTCGTTGCTGAAGTAGGAATCAAAAGGGAGGCCGATGGTGCCATTACACTATGGAAGTGATGCAGTTTGCAAATTTGCAATACGAGTGACATATTTCAGGAAGGTAATCTGCCGGATATTTCGGAAGTCCAAAAAGTTTAGGGCATCTTGACTGCTCCTCGTATTCTACAAAGTGACATGACATGTAAAAGAATGACGGAACAAAATGAATCTAGTTATACAAGATACCTTTAATAAAATGCACTAAGTTTAATAAAAATGGTAAAAGTTCTATAGTAACTTAATAACATTTTTTAGTTGAATATATTTGAAAAGTGTATCCATATTAAACTCAAAACGTCTTAAAAAAAGCCATTTATTGAAAGAATAAAATATTCATTTGAAACTATTTGAATTTAAGTTAGAATAAAAGGAAGCAGAAAAAAAATCAGAAACGCGGATTAACTAAAATTATGTAATTTGTTAAAGCTTCTCTGAAACGACTCAAGAGCGAAAAACAAAAGTAAAAACATCTATGATGAGAGAAAAAAACCAAGATATTTTCTAAATATATACGTAAATTACTTTTTTACTATAACAGGTGTAAATAAAAGCAAAAGGTTTAGAGAGAAAATTATTCTGTTCTTCAGCAATTTTTTACGATCGTGATGTAGATGCTTCTAAAAAGGATTATTCCGTTTTTAATTAAGTACTTTTACTTTCACTCATAAAATTTAACTGTATGAATGGCAGGAAGCTATTCTGGAAACAATAAAACTCTCACTCAAAAGATTTTTATCGTCGCTTTTACGACGCTACTCGAGAATGTTTATTATAAAAGCTTTAAGAAAATGAAGCTACATAAATAATCATTGAGAGCTTGAAAAGAGAACTATGCACAGCATTGATCGTTCATGGCAAGAAGAAGGAATCTCTGTGGCCTCTAATTAGAAAAAGAACTCTTAAGCGTTAACATTAATTAGATGAGTAATAACTTTTTTCGTATTAGTTTGACGCAGGATTTCGAATCTTGCAAAATATAAATAACCTTTCACAGAAACAGGTTGTAGAATAATAGAAACGATACTTATTGGTGTAGCATATCTGAATTAGGAAGAATATAGAGCAAGTTTTTGAAACGTTGTGCCCTATATTCTTACATAGTTACTCTGAGCTCATACGGCTTGTAAACATCTGCTTAAAATCTCAAGGCTAAAACAGATCTAACAGTTATTTACAAGTAATTTTAGAATACTTATATCAATACTGCCAAAACAACCGTCGTTGACACGAAAATTAGAAGAAATACAACAGAGAAAATTAGTCAAACACACATCAAGGATGAAGATAACTAACAGTTACATAAATGTATAAAATTTAGGCATTTAAAAAGGCCTAAATTTTATATGGCACAAAAAAAGACTATTCAATCATGGAGATATCTTCACTCGGAGAAATTAATATATATATATATATATATATATATATATATATATATATATATATATATATATATATATATATATATATATTTTTTTTTTTTTTTGAAAAAAAAGAAAGAATTAAAAAAAAAAGTTTACATTCCGCCCCCCTCCTAACCTAATTTAATAGGACTCAGCTGAAGAAAAAATAATTAAAATAAATTTGGTTTCAGTTAGAATTTTAAAATTGGAAATACGTGATTGAAAAAATCAATAACGATAGAACAGCAGCGCAAAAATCAAATCAGCAAAAGTTTCTTTCTTTCTTTTTTTTTTTTGATGGTAATGAATACAATAAAGACATTAAAATATATAAATTTAAATTAAGATTAAAAAAGTAACCGTCAAGTAAAAAAAATGTAAGTTAGTAAATAAATAAATAAATAAACAAGAATCAACCTAATTAGTTAAAACTTATTACCCCATCACTAACTTCATATTCCATATTTTCGTATCGCTCAACAACCTAAAGCGACATAAGATAACGAAGTTTAAATGTACCAATTATGAAGATTTAAAATAAATTAAAGGCATTTTTTTAAAAACCTTAAACTTTCTCTTCTTTTTTAGAAAACAATGCATAATTATCATAATAAAATTATTCTCTTTATCACACTCTTATTCTCTAAACCATACTTTTCTCACAACAGTAGGGCAAAAAAATAATCTATGTTATACTTTTCTTTTTTAAATCAGTTTCTTTTTCTCACCGTATGCATTATTGATCTTGTCTGTAAACGTTTAGGAGAGTAATTTGTCTAAGCTTTTAAAGGATAAAGTGGCAACAAATTATTTATTAAGAAGCTCCAAAAAAGTTTCATTTTAAAGTAGGCACATTATCGCCTAGCTGTTTTCCTTTTTTTTCCAAAATAATTAATGCTTACTTCCCTTATTTCAACCCCCTCCAGAATCATAAGAAAAAAGTAAAATAGGAATACAATGGATACAATTAATACAGTTAAAAATTAAAAATAAAAAAATAATTCATAGCTTTCTAGTCTAATAAACGTTGCTATTTTTTTTTTTTTTGTTTTAATTTAACGATTCTAAATAATGATTTTTCATTTTTTAAAAAGAAATTTTACATTTTTATACAGTATTAAATGAATATTGAAGCCATAAAATTTGCATATGCAAAAAAAAAAAAAAACATCAAAAACTGCCACCAGGGGAATTTAGGCGTTAAGATGTATATTACTGTAATATATTGAATTGCAAACTGCCAACTAACAAAATACACACTAAGTTTGTTAACAACAAATGCTTTTTAACTACAGTGATTCAATGTGGCTTCCATCATGATCTTGCAAGAACCGAATGCACTGCAGAATATTTCCATCCCCCATCACTTTGTTCTAGCTGCGAAGTTATTTAAGTTTTCTAAAATGGCCATATCAGGAACATTTGTATCATAGACAATATTTTTAAGAAATCCTTTCCAACTAAAAGTCATAACAGGAAAAATGGGTTGACTACGAGGACCATAGGGTAGACCGGGGTACGTTTACGCGGATTTCTTTCAATAAATTTTCTAATTTTTATGTTTTAACTTAGAAAATTTTAGACATGGCGATTTATTGAAGCAGTTAATGGAGCCAAAAGTGGTACATTCAGTTGTTGCTCAGTTTGTGTTTTTACCTTTAAAAAAATAAATATTTTTGAGTCCAAGTCGGTTGCGTAAACTTGCCCCGGATACCGGGAACGTGTAGGCATATTTATTTTGACACTTAACGCGGTTCTGTTAGTGTTTTGAACATAATGTCTTATCATCGTTAAAGTAAAGCAAATTTGTTGCAGATTAAATAGTGTATAAAGTAAAAGCTGAATGGGCATGAAAACAGTACAGCAAGATTGTAATATATAAGATACGAACTTGTAACTCAATTAAAAAATAAAAGGTGATTTTCAAAACTAAATAGCCTGAAAGTACTAAAATGGTTTGTGATAGTTCGGAGTGAAAAAAGCGTCAGGACACGTTTAGAAGTACGACACCGTAAGAACGTGCGTGAAGGTGCCCCAACGTCAACTCGTAAACTGGTCCCGTTGGCAAGTTTGAATTTACTTTAAACGTGAAATTTTTTTTTAATAACATTTCAGTCCATACAAGTACAATTCTCAAAAAAAGGATAAAATTCTGCTAGTTTACATACATTTGTTCTTTCTTAACTAAGTGTTATTTATTCACAATACGCTTCAAAACGTTCAACACAAAACTTACTCAACTAGGTAGAAAACAGAATAATATTTCTGCATGCTAGACCGAAGTTCGACAGATGCTCAAAAACTTCTGAGAATATATTCTAGAGAACAGCAACAATCTGTTATGACTGCTGGCTCTCCAGATATAATTCGTTTTGAAAAAAGGGCACTACGTAAACGTGCCCCGGTCTACCCTACCGTAGAAAATGCAAGAAATATGGGTGTTATCAATAAATTAATGTCTCAACACGCTTTTCACTTTTAGCATAAAGTGGGACGTTGCACCATACTATTTCATAAATATGGTCTAAAACAGACATCCTCGCTACCGCGCCAAAATGTTTTCTTGGTGACTTTAGGAGATTTTTTTTAAATGAAATTTGTTGGTTTTACTGAACCTCAATTGTAAACTACAGCCATTAGTCTTTATCTTTATCTTTACTAATAATAAAGCTGAAAGTCTCTCTGTCCGGATCTCTGTCTGTCAGGATCTCTGTGAAGCGCATAGTGCCTAGATCGTCAGGCCGATTTTCATGAAATTTGGCACAGAATTAGTTTGTAGCATGGGAGTGTGCACCTGGAAGCGATTTTTCGAAAATTCGATGTGGTTCTTTTTCTATTCCAATTTTAAAAACAAAATTATCATAAGACGGACGAGTAAATTACGAAAGTATCATAACGTGGAACCGTAACATGGGCACAAGCCAATTGGTGAGAAAATTCACCATACATTATTTGTAAATATACAGGCGAACCAAAGGACTTTTTAATTTTTATATTACGGGCAAAGCCGTGCGGGTACCGCCAGTTGTTAATAAAATTAATATTATTGCATTTAATGGTCACGACGTTGCTTCGGCTTAGATTCAACCAAAAGTGAATTCATCATTAGGGAACGAAACATGTAAATGAATACGTCAACCTGAGGGTCATTATTTTTCAAAGACTTTTTTTTTCAGTCAAAAATGTGACCATTCAACTCATATCATGGACTAATACACTTTGTTGCACCTCCCCCTTTTGCAACAGGTGGCGCTATTAGCGCTCGGGAAGAATGTGCGTCCATTTTCAGTTCTGTCTTCCATCTTGTGTGTTTTACTGTCCTCGTTTTCTTGTGTGGATTTATCAAACTAAGACCTCTATTCGTGTTCCAACACTTTGTATTCCTGCAAAAAATTTTGTTAAATATATTATTCTTTTTGGAGTGTTGTGGTGTATCAAAAAAAAAAAAAGATGAAGAAGAAAAGAAAAGAAAAGAGCATTAAGGCTAAAAAAAAAATAAAAATACGATTTTTTTAACCGTTTGAAGTTAAAGACTGGGTATATCCGACTGTACGTTTTCAACATGAACTAACCATTTTTTTCTCCAATCATTTAGAACAAGAATTAAATATTTTCCACGCGATCAGCACTACATATATTTCAGTTCTAAGGATATTAGCTACGATGTGTCTTCAAAACTTTAATTACATGCATTTTTAAATGTCCGCAGTACCTTAGAAACAATTCAATTTTTAGATATAATTTGATTATGTCTTTTTTTAAATGTTTTTAAACCAATATTTAAATAATATTTGACCCTACATGATGTTTTGTTTATCTTATATCACTAAATATTACTAATATTTCATACATTTAATAAACTACGGACAAAGTAAAACTGGACAAGATACCTACTAAATAATTGAAATGAAATCTTTTGCAAGTTAACGTAGTTTGAACTTCCCAATTAATGAGACTTGTGTAGAAATTATGCTGTTACTAATATGCTAATGCTATAATTTCGATGTGCCTTGACCAATATCCCATGATATCAAATTAGAAGAAAACCAAGTTAGATAGTTTCACATATTTATCGGAGGAATAGAAGTACAAATCTAATAATCTGATCCGTCTGGTAGAGTTAATCTTAGAAATTCCGTAATGCGATTAGAAGACGAATTACTCAGTAATGTTACCAATAAATCTTTCCTTCTGCTTCCGCATTTGGAAAAATTGTTCGGAGATAGTATATTGAGTGTACTTAGACCGCTCCAATGTTCTTGTATCAAGTAGAATAACATAAAGTATAAATTATTAATGTAGCGTTTAATAATTTTGGTTTAAATTGAGCAGTTACTTAAAAAAATATCTTTTTCAAATAATAAAATTAGGATTTTCATTAAGAAAACGATGTCTTTCAAAAAATATAATTATCGTTATTAAATTAGTAGTGTGCGATCAGTGACATGATTCAATGTAGTGCGTTTATTTTATAAGGTTTGGATGAGAAAAAAATAATAAAATGTGTTGGAAGTTTAATAAAAGTAACCTACACTCTCAAAACAACAATTTCAAAAATCACGAAAAAGTACTCAAATTTGAAGCGTTCAAATAATCATTAAATACTCAAATCAATATGTGTGCTCACTTTTGAATATTAATAATTTCAAAACTGAGTATTATGTACTCATTTTTGAGTATGAAATAATTTAGCACTTTATTTGAAAACATGGGTACTCTTATTTGAAACGAAAGGTTTTCTGAAAATTTGAAAGCATACATATACTCATTTTTGAAAACTTCAGTGTATATAAGTGTATTCAGTGTATAATTTTCAGTATATATATAATAATAAATCATTTTATGTAAACAATTAAAAAAAGCTTTGAGAGATAATTTTTACAAAGTATGGAACTTTAACGTCGGCAACATTTTTTTACACGTAATAAAAAATGATACTTGTCACCAAGTTTTATAGTCCATTAATATAATCACCAGCAGTGCGTCCAACGAAGTTAGAGGACATCTGTAGTAGCGCCTGCTCTAATAATAGTTAGAATGGAGCTGTATACTGGGGAAGTAAGTTACATATTCTAAAGACATAAGTCAATAAGATTTTGATTTAGTCGTTAAACAGGTAATTGGAAGATATTGTAGAACAGCATTTTTGGGTCTCTCTGGTTTGAAAGAGTGATTTACCAGCAAAATTTAAGAACATACCTTTTTAAACCATAGCAATATCATTGCGACAATTACCGCCGCTCATTTGAATCGCGTTTATGCGAAACAGTTTTGATTTAACAAAGCGGCCGGTTCAAAAAAAAAAAAATAATAATAATAATCAGTTATTTTTCTTTAATAGTGGAACCCCACCGACAATTTACGAGAAGTCAATCTTAGTCAAACGAGATGAAATATTGTTAGTATACATTTGTTCAAAATATTCATTGTTTGATAATTTATAAAAAGGATTATAAAGCAGTATGAAAAAAGATATTACAAATTTAAATTTTAACTTACTCGTGCTTTAAAAAAATTACTAACTGTTGATTGATAAGAAGGGACTATATTTTTTAAACAAATATGTAATAGTTCTTATAACATAGATCTCGTTACGCCAACATTAACGCGACCAGTGACAAAGCATACAACGCATAAGCACCGTAAACGCCATGTCTAGCTCCGCGTCTTACTCTTTTTGTTTTACTTATTCTAAGAAAACTTTCACTACAAATGTACAATAATCCGCTTCTCTTCTTTTTATTAGAAGTAAAATAAAAACAAATAAATAAAAATAAAATAAAATGATATCATTTTACAAGGCAAACAGTTAGAAAAAAAAGCACCACGTGTTTGTGAGAAATATTTAATTATGTACGTTTAATGCATTTATGCGGCATATCTGATTCAAATATACGGCATTTTTTAACTCATAATTCTCTCTCTGACTGACATCTTTCTGGTTTTAAGAAATTGTTTCATTAAAGTTGCTGATTCCTTTAACCACTGATTCAATTATACGGCGCTCACAGTATTACCTCAAAGATTCTTTATTATTTAACTGAACTACACTACTAATAAATGATTTTTTTGTGATTTTTTTTACCCGACTGCGCGTGCGCGACGCAAAGGAGGGTAATGTGTTTATCAATCTATGTATGTATGTCCGTTCCTTTATGGCGTTCTACAGGCTAAACGCCTTGGCCAATTTTGGTAATTCTTACGTCGATTGATTTGTCTTAACCTTGGGAGTGTCACTAAACTCAGGACAGTAATCAACCATATCAACAACTACTTGCCATATTTTTTCGGTTTGGGATCGGCGCACGTTGGGTGTTGCACACTGTCGCACGCTACTGGAGGCAAGGCACTTAGTATGTAGTCCTCGACATAAATACAGTTGTAGTCAGTTGTGACTCGGAATCGGAATCGGTACTATTTGGGCTCTCATTGGCCGAGTGGTCTAAGCGATTGCTTCTCCCACTTAAGGCGGTGGGCCAAGACACCCTCGCTCAGGATGTATTTACCCCTTTTCTGATGTAATTTTTTTCATATGTTCTTTATATGTATTCTGTACTGTAATAAAAAATTTATCATGCGCAACGAAAGCAAGACACTAAGATTGTAGTCCTCATCAAAATAAACCCGTGCAATAACCGCCAAAAGAAAGGAAGTCTACTATTTCGATTTTCATCTCTAACATGTTGCATTTGTTTTTGCCTTGATACAAGGGACTGAGTTTCGCGACGTGTGACAGGCTTTTTTAGTTTTGCGAGAAAGATTTGTGACTGACGACGTTTCCAATTTAGCGTCATCATGACTTATATAGGTTCATTATATAGCTATGCTTTGGTTGACTTAAGTTCGCTCATTTTTGCCGAAGGTCAAGCACGTGTAGCTTTAAGCCGAGTTAGGTCCCTAGAGGGACTATGTATCAGTAGTTTAGACCACCGCAAGTTTCTTAATAAACCTCACTATACAAACTCTCTCAATGGAATGACAAGATTGCGAAATGTACCGTCTTATAGCCATAATAACTAAGTCAATGAAAATTAACTAAAAGGTGTAAAATAAAAAAAATATTAAATAAAAACAAAAAACCCAACTGCGTAGAAAACCAAAAAAAAAAAAACTAAAAAGAAAAATGTATAAGCGCAGTTGCTTAGAATGTAGTTAAGTACTACTGAATAACTACACCGTTGAAATAGTTTTATAACCGTGCACAGATAAGACAAATCGTAAATTCAAAAGCAGAATAGAAGGATCAACAGTCGGGGCTCATTCAAATTTTACGGGGTTCCTTGAACCAGAAAGGTTTGGGCCCCGACTGTTGATCCTTCTATTCTGCTTATGAATTCATGATTTGTCTTATCTGTGCACGGTTATAAAACTGTTTCAACGGTCTAGTTATTCAGTAGTACTTAATAACATTCTAACCTACCGGGCTTATACATTTTTCTTTTTAGTTTTTTTGGTTTTCTACGCAGTCGGGTTTTTTGTTTTTATTTAATAATTTTTTATTTATTTTCTTGCACGAAATTATACAAAAAAAAGTTAAATAAGTCCTGTTTACATTTTAAAAATCACGGTTTTTATTAGTATGGTTGCGCAGTTAATGGAACATACCTTGTTAAACAAAATAATTCAAACTACTCAAACATTTTTTTAAATTCTTAATATTTGTTCTTCACCGGAAATTCTTAATGCAGAACCTCATTATCTTAAAGCTGTGGTAATTGATAGACACTTATCCGCCAACTTTGATTCATTCCATTTAGAAAAAAACTTTGAAATAAATCCCAAACTAATGTTCTTAACCGAACATTCATCAGAAATAATTTCGATGTTTTGTCATTCTTTTCATCTCTTAGCTATAGGTTGCTAAGATTCTAAAATGTTTCCAATTTCAGGTGGTGTTCTCTCCTATTAATAAAATTCCATTCTCTTCTCTTAAATATCCTTATTACCCTATTTATTGTTATGGAATTTATAAAATTAATAGTAGTGCAAATTTTCCTACATCAGACAGACTCGACGTGCTTTAAAATTTCGCTTAAAAGAGCATCAAAATTATGCGAAAAAACAGCAGTTAAGTAAGCCCTGTATTGCCCAACATTTTTGGGATTCTAGTCACTTTTAATTTTAACTCTTTCAAATTATCCAAAAATGCCCCAATTCATCAGATCTTGACTTATGGAAATCTTTCCATATTTTGAGGAACAGCTCTAACTTAGTTAATGATCTTAAAGCACTTCCGTATTTTTCCAATGTCTGGCTTCCATATCTCTATCATTACCTTTCCCCTTCCATTTTTTTTTCTATTTTGCATATATTTTTTTACTTTTTAGATTTTTTTATTTTTATTTTTCCATTAATTTTTATCTACCTTGCTTGGTTTATTTTTAACTTGTTTGTCATGCGGTTAACATTTTCCCTTTCTTCTTTTTATCTTTATTTTTTTCTTTTCAGAAAATTTGTATTTTTGCTTGTTTCATCTCATGATGTTTTTTTTTCTTCAAATCAGATTTTTCTTGCCTTACGGTTCACGTTTATTGCCATTTTCTGTTTTAGCCTTGTGACTTAATCTTTATCCAATTGAATTCTTTCTTTCAGTTTTATCGTACCTGTAAGAGAGCTCTTGTCCTTTGTTTGCATTGCAATCGGTTCTTCATTGGGTTATAATTTTTTCATTGTTGTTCGGTTAATACATTATTTTTATCTTTTAAGCTCTTTGTTTATCTAGTTTTTGGGCTTTGTGGGATGTCATTTCCTCCACTGCGCACTTCTTTTGCATTGAAAAAGGCATTCCTTGTAACGCCAAAACACGTGTCTGCAGTAATCTGCAATTCTTGCTTTTTGACGTTCTTATTACTTCGTTTTCCAAAAAAAGGAAGTATTGTATTCGCGAAAAAAATTTCACTCAAAAATCGGCCTTAATTTCCATTTTGCTCACCCCTAAATGAATGTTGAGGTTTTGTTTTGTTTTTCAACCCGACCACACGTGGATAAGTTTCTAAGAACGTTTAGACCCTTTAAATATCCACTTTGACAATCCCACAGTTAATTACAGCGAGTTTTCTTGTGACGTCCGTATGTGCGTATGTATTAAATTTGTGTAAAAGGAAGTCGTGTGGTGCACACATCAGCTCGTTTTTTACTTTACTTTTCAGCACAAAGGTATTTATTTATCTTATTTATCTTAATACAACTCATTTACTTGCACATAAACCTTAAGTTCGTTTCTAAGTAAACCAAGCTTTAAAATAAGTTTGCATTTTTTAACAATCATTTTTATTTTTAAACCAATTGTTAAAATCGCAAAAATATAGCGCATTGCTTTCATCTATAACTTTGTAATACTTTACGTTTCAAAAATCTGCCTAAGAAATTACGTTCCTGTACATATGCAGACGTACACTACTTTAACTACCTCAATAATTACCTGCTTTTGCAATACTTCAAAGGAATTTTCAAAAGTAAAGTACATTTGCATTTAAACTTTAGGTAGTATGCACGTTTCAGAAGACTCTTAGTATAAAAATGTTGCTCTTACTGCTGAATTTTTAAAATCCTTATATCATTGTTTCAATCCACTTTTAGATTTCGGCGCCGGTGATGTTTGCCCTTTGTAAAACTTTACTCACTCTATTAAACAAAGATGTTAACATCCTGAAGATCAAAGTGATTTACAGAATGTGTTCTTTAGAAATTGTTTGAATATAGCGCTGGTCGAAGTTTATTTTTTTTCATCCCGTGTGCTTTGGAAAGAGTATCCTATTAAATTTAAACTGATGCGTCATGCATTTTTAAAGGATATCGTAGCAATTTGACACTAGAAGGACTGTAGACCTATAAAGACTGATCACAGTGACCCCCTCCGGACCTTTAAGTGAGTTCCTTATAACTTTAGAGTTAGTCCTCATACCCTACTTTCTCTAATGACTATATAAAACTGAATTCATAACAATTCTTATGTTGTCTGTACACACGCTAAAATTTAAATTGCTAGTATCTTTTTTTAGAGCAATATTTATTGCTCATTTACGCTTTGGTTTCTTTTTCTGTGATGTTTTGTTCTTCATTTCATTTAAAGCGAAGGTAACTTAAAGGTATTAAAAGTAGCTATATCCGTTTATATAATGGTTATAAGCATTTTATTCTGCCGTGCTAAGGGCAAAAGTCGTATCAGCACTTTTGATCAAAATTGAGTCACGGTTACAGGTGGTTCTTGACATATTTAACCTTTCTACAACATTTTATGGTCATTTGTCAATGATAAATAAATAAATATATATGTACAAGATGAAGCTTTATTTCTTCTAATGTTCAACTTTCATGCCTCTACGGCAGGTTGGCGTGTTACGTTCATGAAGAAAACGAAGTTACACAAAAGTGACACATTTATTCAAACACTAGCAAAAATACCCGGCGTTGCCTCGGTCAGTAATAATTATGAGAAAAAATCGTTAATTGCTTTTGTTTTCTGGTTTAAGTGAAAGAATTTAAAACACATCTTTTTGACGTGATTAAAAATCGAGTTTCTTCCTTACCCATAAAAGTAAAATAGCAATAAGTATAAAGAACAAAATAGTATTAATTTAGAAACGAAAGCACTATATTTAAGCATATACAAATTTCCAAAACATGAACTTATTCTTCTCATGTTTAAAAAGATTAATATGTTGATACTTTTTTTTTAACATGGTGTCTAAAACCTTTTCTGTATTGCTATTGAAGTTGCTCGCAATCCCCTTATACTTGCTTTAGTTATTTTGGGAAATTTCAATCATTGTGGGCTCTTGGTGCGATTTTACCGAATTTGCGGGAATCGTTTTGGGATAACTTTAATGATGCTCCCTCCTTCTTTCCTTACTTTGTAAAACGATATGATATTAATTTTCGTTACAAAGATATTATCGCCAGGTGCTGAGATACTTTTGGTCACCATAAAATGGCGCTAAAGTGTTTCATCCAAAATGTTTCCAAAATAAGTAGTAAAATTTGGCGATTGTTTGAAATTGTGCAAAAAGGAAAATTAATGGAAGTTTTTGTGCTGTTTATGGATTTGCTCAATTTAGTTGCTGGATTATTTAACACAGTAAAAAAAGTTTTTTAAAGATTCTTTGATTGGCGATATTTTGTTTACATGGTGAAAGCTGAAAAACATTATGACGTAGTCTTCGTCTTCAAAAACAGCGACGTTGAAAAAAACTGCCAAATGCATCAGCTACGGAAATCTTTCTGCAAAAATTTTGGCGAAATGCTGGTTGATTGGATAATGAGTAAGTGTTTAATCAGCAAAAATAATAATAAAATCCATTAATTACATTAAAGTTCCGTTTAAGTAGAATGATCAGCCAAATCATATATTATTTGCCAATCTTGTGCAAAAATCTTACTTCAAGATTTGACTTGAGAAAAGCCTTGAACAATCACGAAAAGCAAAGATTATCAACAATACAACAATTGTCGCTATCGACAGGGAGTTGAGATGATACAGTAGATACTGTATTGAGTTTAGGAAAGCCTTCGAACATGGAAACAAAAAGCTCATAACTCGTTTTTTATTCTACTTAGAAATTTCGAATAGGTGCTATCTTCAGCAGAAAAATCAGAGCTTTCGATGGACATATAATATAAATATGTGCAAGTATTTTTTCATCCCTATATTAGAGAATTTTTACGAAAATTGTATTTTATTGCTCTCCTAAGGGGGTCTTGCCCCCCATAACAGGACGAAAACTACCCTATGTGTTATTCTGATGCATAAGCTATGTTATTGTAAAGTTTCATCAAAATCCGTTCAGTAGTTTTTGCGTGAAAGAGTATATATATATATATATATATATATATATATATATATATATATATATATATATATATATATATATATATATATATTTTTAAATGGCCATTTCTCGTTTTGAATTTGGATGCGAACACGACTTTTGCGCTTAGCGCTGCAGTATTATTTAATATATCTGCAATTTACAACATAAGAACGAGCTAATTAAGTTAAACTAAGGCATTTTTTATGAATAAACATTTTGAATATTTGTAGTAGAAATAAAAAGCTGTAAAATAATTTCTGGGATAGCTCTTCTCACATTATACTCTAATCTATATCCTAACGATCCAGGAATATGTGATACTAGCTCTGGTATATAAAACGTGACGAGTATTTATGTTTGGCTTGTAATTATTCCGGTCGTTTATCATTCTTGACAACTTTTTTTATTCAACTCCCGAAATGTTTTAACTTCTTATCAATTGTTTTTGTATTTTCCCATCCATCATCTTCAGGTTTATTCCACTGCTTGATTAATATCCGCATTTATACGTACTTTCTAATTCAAGATTTTATGAAATCTTTTTGCATTATACAAAAGTAGAACTTGGCACAAACTTACCAATATAGGGTACATAACTAGCTATGGGCACCTAACAATACCTCCAGTGGTTTCTAAAAATAGAATATTTCTCGAAAATCCCGACTAAGTTTTTTAATGTGGTTGAAAATGTTTGCTTCAATATTTTCTGAAAATAATTAAACTCCGCTAGGATCACCATTACTAGTTTTTAGAGTGACCGTACCTAAGGGAGAGTGACCATAGTGTACTTCCAATTTATGTAAAAAATATATATAAATCATAGTTGGAAAAAAAATTCATATTGAAAAATTCATTGAAAATTTCACAGCTATTTTTTACATGAACTGGAACCGCAACAATGCAGAGTACAACAACAATATGAATTTAAAAAATAATAATAATAATAAAAAAACTTTCACCGTGACATAAATAGGGAGTAATAGTAGCTTATAGTAGTTGCAACATCTTACGAAAATAAATTATGTAGTACAGTGGAAAATTGGAAAAAGTTGGGAGGTAATGCTTTGGAAATGCATGTACTTCCTTTACAAAAGGCATACTTTGTGCTCCAACGGTAAAGTAAGGGTTAAACATGAGGGATTTACATAAAAAGAATCCCAGCCCCCAATTTTTTAGTTTATGAAGATGTATTCATCAACAATCAGCCATTATGTTTTCCACTGTATTGTAACATTCCTAAAAATCCCTTTGCTTGGCACCGGACTCCCCAGCAAAAGACCCCCTCACCCGTCGAATCAACAAAATTTAGTTAGGTTCATCTGGTATATTTGCACTGTGACCTTCAACATTTTGACCCAGTGACGGAAGCTCCAGTACATTGCACCCAAGGTAACTGCTAGCGACGTATTCGTGGACATTCGCGATCATGGATTTTAAAAGCACGAAATCTGAATTTTTTCGCAAGTTATTTCGTGGCTTCGGGCATAAATCTCAGGGCTCTAAAACCCAGAGTTTAGCGTTTTATTAATAGGTTTCCTTGGTCCAAAACCTTACGATTTTTCGCTGAAATGTAGGAAAAATAAAAATATATATATATACCTAAATTTAAATGTTCTTAGTTAGAAGTTGAAATGAACTGAAGCATAAACTCAAACGGTTTGAAATAGTTAACGTTATATAAATTGAACACGAATTGAAATAATTTGTATTAAGAGCAAATAATTTTTTTTTTCAAATTCAGATCGTTCTTATTTATTTTGCTCAGATTAGAAAATTAGCATATAAGTCCACTTCACCTCTCTAAATTTTCCATTTCTTGTGCATACCCTTGTAATCATTCTATGATAAATAACTTTCCGCGTTAAGTCAAATAAATGAAATAACTATAGATAGACTTTTATTAAAATTGTTTATCTCTTTCATTCAGTTTCAAAAGTTTGCTTTTTGGTAGATTTTGCTACAATTAGCTCTAAACTGATCGACTCTTGCGTATAAAGTGTCACTTTTTTATTAAGAGTTACCTGGTTAAAAATCTTGATAATTTAAATTTCCTAAAAATATATACATAACAGCAACTAAATATTATTTACAGAAATTTCGTGCATTATGTCAAATTCTGAAATGTAACTTTGAAATTTATACAATATGTTCCTTTGATCTTAAGCATTATTTGCCTTTTTTGACATAAAAACGTATTATTTTTCGAAGCTTATAATCAATTTCACCAAAGGCTAAAAATAATCTCTTAAGCCGTAATTTTATAGTGATAGGCACATAAAAGGTCTTGAGGTCTGGTACTTTAGCTAGATATTGCTGTGAGAGAAAAAAACATTTATGTTTGTAGAAAACGGCTGTTTTTGAAGGTTCTGGATTTAGGTAAAAGCATTACACTGTAAGTCCAATATTTGAAGAGAAAAAGATAAAATGTCTTTGTTTATGCTATTAAGATAGAAATGCAATTATTCGCAAAATTCCTTACGTTACTATGTATGCATTGTTAACGTTGTAACATTGTTGTATTAATTTCATCGTTAAGGGGGTCCGGAACACAAAAATCGTCAAATTTTGATTTTTTTTTTATTACGTAAAAAATTATTCCGTGTTTTTCTGCTTAAGAGGGCGTTTGAATCTTGTTTCTATCTTAAATAGAACGAAAGATATAATTATTTTTGTTGCCCGCACCTAACTAATGTGTATTGAACATTAAAACTTTAAACGTGTTTTTCTCCATGATGCAATTTTTCCCGATTTCTTGCATTTAAACTCTTATAAGTCAGGAACCAATAAAGATAAAGTAATGAAATTTGGAGCACGTCTTTTTCAAACAGTTTAATTTAATTTTTATTCGGCGATTTTGAAAAAAAAAACGTTTACTGCAAAAAATATGATTTTTTTTTAAATATCTTCAAATTTTTCGAAAGTTTTCTTCAAATATTTTTAATTTTTTATTGAATCAATATTTTTAAAATCGCCGAATAAAAATTAAAGCTTAGATATTTGTGCATACTTTTTGAAAAGAAATTGAAAATTGAATAACACTATTTTGAGTTATAGCAATTTAAATCAACCCCATTAAAAAAAATTAAATTTAAATATTTTTTTTTTCAAATTTATGTTGTGATTTTGCTTATTAATTAAATGGTGAATCAGTGTAAAAAAATTCAAAACTCTAAAGTATATAATAAAAAAAAAATCAAAATGTGTCCCGGACCCCCTTAACTGTTGCAGCTTCCCGAAAGCATATACTAATAAAAAAAATAGTACGAAAGAAAATTCAGTTAGCACATATAAGAAAACATTATCGTCGGCCGGCTCCTCACGATGCTGCTCCTATAGCGAAAACCGTCTCCAGGTTTCGTCACTATCCTACACACACGCGCATACATACACAACTACACACACATGCGCACACACAAATACATACACCTGCACACATACACAAACACATACGCACACAAACACATACATTCACACACACACGCATACGTACAGACACCTACACATACTTACAGACGCCTACAAATACACACACACCTACACACAACTACCCACACACTCATCACACTCATGCCTACACACAACTACCCACACACTCATCACACTCATGCCTGCACACAAACACAAACATATATGCCTAGACACACACACACATTCCCCACCACACACAAACACTCATACACACAACTACCCACACACTCATACCTGCACACAGACACAAATACACATGCCTACACACACATACACATACCCCTACACACAAACACGCATACCCCACACACACATAAACACACATGCCTACATACACACACACTGTGATTGCGAAAAACATAATTTGAATTCAAGAGGTCAAAATTCATTTTTTTTTTAAATTTAAAAAGACATTTGAAATAATATCTAAGATATATTTAGTATTACTGACTTTGTTTTTCAGTTTAAAGTTTTTAAGAATAGAAAACTAAACATTTAATTTCGTAGTGAATGAATTCTATAGAATAAAACAAATACAGCATTTAATCATTTTTTTAAATTAAAAATGGGTACTTACAACAGTGAAAACTGCATGATTATAAAACGGTTATTTTTAATTATGTTTCATCCCTGATTTACATTTTTCCCAGCGCAATTTTTAATTAATACATTTATCAAGACAAGAAGAGGTATTGAACATTGTTTTTATCGTTTTGATTAATCTTACTTTATGTGTAGATGAATTCATTCATAACTATTTTTTATTCGAAATATTTGTTGTTTTTTCTTGATAAACGAAAAGGAAATCACATTTTATCATGCAATGTAATTGCATAAATTGATTTTTTACGGAAACAAAAGTTTTTCAGAAAAAGCAATTACTTACAATTAAAACTAAAGTTATCGAGTAGCTAAAATGACCGTAATGTATTTTTCAATACTGTTAGGAGTTAATTATCGTGCATTTTGTTGCGTGTAGCAAAAAAAAAAAAAAATCTTTCATGTTTTTTTCCTTTTTTTTATGCGGAAAAAAATATTAAACGTATAAATTAGCTGTTTTAAAGGTATGTTTCAGAAATGTTTTATTGTTTTCTTTCCCTCTTTTTTTAGTAGCTTGAATACTTTTGCTGCAGCTGTTGCTTTGAAATGAAATGTGCTTAAATATTACTAAATAGCAAAAGTTTACTGCAAATGAAGTAAAAAATTTGTGCCATTCATTCAAATAAAAAAAGTTTCACTTAACAGTTATCCAGAACATATTGATAATGCATTAACATTTTTGAAAAAAAAATGCATTAAGTTAGGGACAAAATAAATAAAAAAATCCAAGACGAAGACTATCAAATCCAAGATATTATTTATTAAAAAAATTATTTTTTAATTCGTACTAACAGTGATTATACTACTTACAAAACACTTTCTTTCTGGTTTTAAATCCGTCTAGGTATAAAGTCTGAAATACATTTAAAAATATTGTATTGCAACACATTTCTCTAATTCTATGGAAGATACCCAAGGTTAAAAAAAAAAAAAAAAAAAAAAAAAAAAAAAAAAAAGAACATTTTCCATAGAAGTATTTTAAACACAAAAATTCTTTGAAAAAATTGAAGTCTTACGCTGTGAACGTACTTATCTTTTTTTGTTCCTCAGCAAGTAACTTTAAAATGTTCTTTTTGATATTTTGCTCCCCAGAATAAAAGTATGCAGTCTTATTTATAAGATAACTTTTTTCAAAACAATTTGTTAAAAATGCTTCTGAAGATAGAAAACTATTTTGAAAATAAACTTCTGTATGGATGTTCATTTCTAGCCGAAATAAAACTTTCATATAAGCTCAAAAAGTGTAGGGAAAACTTGGTTATAGTGAGACGCGAAAATTCAATCACATTTTTTATAATTAGAAAACATAGAAATTAAATTCAGTCAAATGAAATAATCTAGAAATAACTACGAATTCACTGAAACGAGAAAAATAAAATAAAATAATAAAAAATCAAATTATGTTTTTCGCAATCACGAGTGTATATGTGTGTGCCTGTAGGCGTGTGTGTTTGTGTCTGTGTGCAGGCATGAGTGTATGGGTATGTGTGTGTGTATGTGTGTATGTATGCGTGTGTGTGTGGGTATGTGTGTATGCATGCTTGTGTGTGTGGGTAGGTGTGTATGTATGCGTGTGTGTGTGTAGGATATGGACGCAACCTGGAGACGGTTCTCGCTAGAGGAGCAGCATCGAGAGGGGCCAGTCGACGGTGGTGCTACAGAGGGAGATGGAGGGAAAATAAAGTCATAGGAACTTCATCAAGTGAGAACAATAAGCAATGTGATTGCTCAAAAACGAAACGCTATTTTGTTTTACTGTTTCCCCGTTTGTGAAAACAGTGAGGCACATGTTTTTTGTACTAGCGAACTTTGAAAGAATCTAAATTTACCTGTTAAAATATGAATGTTTGTTGTCATTTGGTTATGGTATGAGCTACTGTCTTTGGCAAGGTAAATTTCATGTCGTCTTGATACACAGTAGTGACATCTACCAAGTATTTGTTTGGAACTAAGATAGAATGGTTTAGATGATTCTGGATCAGTAAATTGGTTATAAGTGTCATCTTTTGAAGCAACTATAGATAAGGATGGAATGCTTTCGCTTTCAGCCTTTGTATACTACTAGTACAACAGCTTCGTCTCTGACAATTTCAGAAAATATCAAAAATAGCTCATCTGACTTCCTTTTTCCAGGCATGTTGAAATTTTGAAGTGTGGAAAAATTTTATTTCACTTAGCATTTATCCCTGAAAAAATAAAAAATATAATAAATAGTAGGGGAGAAGTGGGTACAGTAAGACAGGGAAAACAGTAAGTAAACATCTTTTTCTTTTTGAGCAATCACGATTGCTTATTCCTTTCATTTGGCTGTTTTTGGCGCTCCTATGATGTTATTTTCGCACCAGCACCCTCGGCAGCACCACCGTCGATTGGCTTGCCTCACGATGCTGCTCCTCTAGCGAAAACCGACTCCAGGTTGCGTCAATATCCTGCCATTACACGCATGCATACACGCACGTACACACACACAAACATATACACACAACACACACAAACATACACCTACACACACATACACATACAAACACATACACACAACACACGCATACATACACCTACGCACTCATACACATACAAACACATACACACAACACACGCATACATACATCTACGCACTCATACACATACAAACACATACACACAACACACGCATACATACATCTACGCACTCATACACATACAAACACATACAAACACATACACACACTTTAACACATACACACACGCATACATACAGACACAAACACACATGCCTACATACACATACACATAACCCTACACACAAACACACATAATCCCACACACACATAAACACACACCCCTACATACACACACACACACACACACTCGTAATTTCGTAAAACATACTTTGAATTCAAGATGTCAAAATTCAAATTAATTTTTTTTGGATATTTCGAACCTGTAAAATTTCCGAAAAGTCAAGTAGACATTATTATTTATGTTTATGTATTTAGTATTTATGTATTTAGTATTTATGTACTGCATTCATGATACTGTATATTCAAGTATCATGAGGGAAAAATAACTATGTCATCATAGCTTAAGCTTATCGAAGTAAAATATCTTAAAATATCTCCATTGTTTGTTGCACTGTTTCTAAACTTTTAAATATGCTTTAGAGAATGGTATTATCAATCTTACATTGAGCAATAAACTAAAGCTCATTTTAATAGTGGACTGATGTTTTTAGTTATCTTTATCTGAGAGTGGGGGCTGTTGAGTTTGCTCTTTGCATTGAGGGAATTGTGAGACTAGAATAATTAGACGCCATGAATTCGTTGCTCACTGCTCCCGTAGCATTTGTATTACAAGTTTTAAAATTATACATTGAATTCAATTTAATTACAACTAGCCTGTTGATGTAATTTATAATAAAATACGTTTGAAAGACCTTCATCGACGACATAGGGATGCTCAATCGGACTTTTGACGTTTATAGCTATGTTCCATTACATATGTATTGGAAAGGGTTCAAAGGCGAGCTACAAGGCTAATAAATGGACTTTCTCACTTAGACTATGATTCCAGGCTTAGAAGGCTAAAAATGTACAGTCTTGAGCAAAGAAGAGACCGAGGGGACATGATTCAGTTGTTTAAATTTATTAAAATGAAAGATGTTGAGGGGCTGAAGTTTAGCACTGAAAACAGGACAAAGGGTCATTGTTTTAAGCTATTTAAATCTCAGGCTAACATGGATGTTAGGAAAAATTATTATTTTAGCAGGGTAGTGGAACCTTGGAACAGTTTTTCGGAAGAGGTGGTAATGAGCAAGGGAGTAGATAGTTTTAAGAGGGCCATTGATCTTCACTGGGGATTGTAAATTGACTAGGACCAGTCTAGCTGGGCCCAGAGCCTGTTGCTGGTCGTCACTTTTGTATTTGTATTTGTATTTGTATAAATAGTTTTATTTAGTACTTATTATATTTTTTTTTTGTTTCATTGCAATATGATAAATGTAATATTATGTATCTACATTTTAAAATCTAAATATGGCTAAAAAAAATTAAGTCAGATAAGTTAGTCTGCAAATTTTCTGAAACAGACAGGAAATAAACTGCTGGACTTACGTCAAACTAAAGCTACACTGAAAGTACTCTATCCTTTTCAAATGCTATACCACAAGATGGAACAGTACACCAGTTTACTAATCCGGAATCATCTAAATAATTCTGTCTCAGTCCGAATCAAGTAGCTGGTAAATGTTACTACTGTGTGTAAAGACGACGTGAAATTTACCTCGCCAAAGGAGCATGCCAAATCAAACGTTAACAATCATTCGCATTTTTTCCGTATAACCTTAGACTCTTTCAAAGTTTGCTGATCAAAAAAAAATGTGTTTCACTGTTCTCACTTACTGGGGGAACAGTGAGGCGAAATTGCTTACACGTTCGTAGGCATATATGCACGTGCGGAAGGTTCGAAAAAACAACTCAGCATTAATTCGGCGATGAGTAAAATGTAAAATTAGGCCGAAGTTGAGAGAAAAAATTTCGCGAATAAAATACTTCCTTTACTAAAGGGTGATTTTTTTAGAAGTAGAGAACTTTAGGATCAAATAAAAAACACAGTTTAATGTTGTAAATTGCCATGAATGTTGCTTTATTCGAAAGATGAGTCTTTGCCATTTTTTATTTAAATATGATTTCTGGCATATGGCCACCTCGGCTGGCTCGGAGAAAGTCTAATCGGAAAGTCCTGTTTTCTCACTTTTTGCAGCAATAAAGGCCGTATGTCAGTAATAAGGTGGCAATTGTTTTCTTCCAAGACGTCAATCGTCTGAGGCTTATCGGTGTAGACCAGAGACTCCACATAGCCCCACAAAAAGTAGTCCGGCAGTGTTAAATCGAATGATCTTGCAGGCCAATTCACGGGTCCATTACGCGAAATTATTCGTTCACCGAACGTTTCTTTCAATAAATCAATTGTCACGCGCGCTGTGTGGCATGTTGCACCGCCTTGTTGTCTATTTATGATGAAATGGCAAACCGAACTCAACACAAAACAAGTGACAACTATTAAAATGGCACACATATCAAACAGTGTTGCCAATTTACAGTTCTATGCCTCTAAAAAAACACCCTTTATGTAAAAAGAATAAAAAAGATTAACGAATTCAAAATCTATTTAGCAATAAAACGGTTGAAAGTATATTTATGAAAACGGAGTACTCATATAATTCTACAACTGGGGAAAAAGTACCTTCTTAGTGTTTTTTTTTTTTTGAGATTTAAATGTTTCTATAAGTAAATTCATTAAAACTGCTAATGGTCATAAAACTATACACTGTAAAAACGATTCAGAAACGTTCCTGGAAAATAATAGGCAGCTGATGTGCCCAATTTCTTCCAATAACATATCTTGGGAAAACCAGGATCGTTTTCCGCTCAAAATCAGTAACCTTTCTGAAATTAACCTTGAAACGTTCTGAAGAAATGTGAAATCTCCCCTGTTAAAGCCAGTCATGTCTCTAGAACCTTCCAGAAAAATTAAGTAGGTTTAGTGTTACTGATTAGAACTTTCCTGATTTACCAAGAAGGCTCCATAAAAATCAGAGCGACCACGGCCAAAGCTATGCAAGAAGGAACCAGCCATACCTCTTAGCTGCAATTCCGGCATTGCAAAGCTGTAGCTATCCATTGGCTTTTTCGCTCTCATTAGGAGCTTAGTCAACCTGGACAGGCAGAAAACAAACTTAGGCCGATACACTTAATAAACACGTTCATTCAGTCTTTAAACTGGTTGCTAAAAATATTTTCCACAACAGTGAAAAGTCTGCCCGCGTGCAACCTGTAGCGATTCAGGAAACTTTTTTGTGAAGATACGTGTTTTTACGGGGAAATAGGTGAAAACGTGTGAAATCCACGGAAATAACCAGTAACGTTTCGGAATTTTTTACAGTGTAGAATCTCTTTTGTTATCCAACTACATACAAAACATACCTTAACCTTCCTTTAACCGGAATATTTCGAACGAAAAGCAATCCGGATAGGTGGAATACCGCAAAATCCGAGTAATGTGGACAACAAGCAAAACAAAGTCCTTAACTAAATCAACGTGCCTGTTATTACAGCAAAATGCTTTTAAACAAAATTACATAGGATCGTTTCGCACTAGCACTTTGTCATTAATAGTTCGGCTGTAGTGTTATTGGACTGGCACTCCAAGTACGCCGTAATGGCTATTACATTAATTTCATTTGTAGTATAATCTATGCAAGAACTGAACATTTGATCAAACTAATAAGCGAAAGTTTAGCGCATTTACACTCGTAGTTCCGGTTGTTACCGTACATTTAAATTTATGATTTAAGTGATTTTTTTAAAAACTTAAATCTTGTTCCACATAGACTAGGAAACCAGATAATCAGTCGCCGGATAAACCAAAATCGACTGTACGCTTATTACCGTTATTGAAAAATATTTATTCATTAATTTCGTTTTTTATTCTAAGACATAACCTTAAAATACTGCTTTTGTTTGAACATACAGTGTAGCAAAAAAATAAATAAATAAATCATTTTTAAACCAAGAATAATAATTTATTGTTAACAATATTTTGTGTTCAGACGCAAAAGTAAAGCGTATTGTTGTGTGATAAGCATTAAATGATTGTTTTTCGTAAGCAAACGATAACACAATATTCATTATTATATTTTTTGCTTTATGTTTTACAAAGCGAGAAAAATGTGAGAAAATGTAAACCCAACTTGTGAAAAATATTAAAATAGCTCTCAGAAAATAGGAAAATAAAAACACGAAAGTATCCAATGTGCAAATTCCTTTAAATTCAGAATTGGGACATGAAAAGCCTTTTAGAATGATTCCTGCATTTTATCAGAGCATTTCCTCTGAAAAGTGGCATTTTATGGCTGCTACGAGAAAAGAAATATCTACTACCATTTAAGTTACGCAGAACACACAAGAGGCTGAAAACGTAATTTTATTAAGCATATGTATAAATGTTGAACTTTAAATGAATTTACTGAGAAAAAAAATGGCAAAAATATTATTGTTCCAATAAGAAGGTTGATAAATAATAACATATGTTTTTTGTTTTTTTCCTCAAAAGTATGTGCACTCTTTAAAATTTTAAAAAGAAACAGTTTGACATTCTAATACATTTTAAAATTTTATTTCTGACCAATAAATGAAAATATTAGGGCCAGTTCATTTATTTAGAAAAAATCATTACATCTTTAAAACTTAGTATTTCATTAACGGCAAAAAAAAAGCTTTTACATGGTTTTTATTTTTTTTAAACACGTTTTTATTAGCTTCACCTGCATTTATGTATGTATGTATGTATGTATCTTGTAACAGAATCTTGCAGCTCAAATTTCGCCCACTTCCTGCGATCGGATTCTTTTGAAATTTGGCACGCGACCTCAGACCCGATGACAATGCAATATTCTATAATCAAATTAATTAATTAACTCTTTTAATTGTTAGTTTCCTTCAATTTTAATCAATATTTTGGCATTAATCCAACAATGTGAAAAAGGAAAAATTTAAAAAAATACATTTAAAAATGCTCGCGAAATTTATTTAAAAATATCTACAAAAACTTTAATTTTTCTGCATCAAACAAAATTTGTTCCAATGTTCCAAGGTAATTAGAACATGAAATATAATTGTTTTTAACTAATTTCATGCCAACATTTAGTAGAGCCTTCAATTGGAAATTCATTGCTGAATAGACAATTGTTGAACAAAACTTTTATTCAAATGCATCTCAAATTTTCAAAGTAATAAATATGATTTCCGCAAACATACATCGATGACTCACAGTAGCTTCCCATCGGGGTGCCCTAGTCTTAAATTTAACCTCGCACTTGTTTTATAAATAATTTCGTCAATTAAGTGCTAATCTGATTCAAATTTTCATATACCGCACAAAAAAAAAAAAAAAAGGTCTGATAATTCTCCACCATAAGACTAAAAACAGAAAAATAAAATAATAGTTTAAAAAACTAAAAAAACACGCTTTCGTAGCAAAATGAACTAAAGAGTAAAAAATAATCTTTGAATGATAGTAGTTGACCAATCACTTAATTTTAATGTAATACGAAAAGGCGTGAGGGGGGGGGGGGCTCTTATCAGTTGTCTTGAATTTCTTCCACTTGTTGTCCAAGCAAAAATGTAAATATACAGCACCCCACGCTTTTTTCTATTACATTAAAATTAAGTGATTGGTCAACTATTATCATCCAAAGATTATTTTTCACTTTTTAGTTCATTTTGCTGCGAAAGCGTGTTTTTTTAGTTTTTTAAACTATTATTTTATTCTTTATATATATATATATATATATATATATATATATATATATATATATATATATATATGTATATGTATGTATAAAAGTGAAAAATATTGAAAAGACCACACCAAGAGCCCATAGATGCGCAACGCAGCAAAACTAAAAAGCCAAGTAAATATAGGATTAAGCAAACAGAATTACAAATATTAAACAAATTATAAATAACAAATGATGATAAAAAGGAAAAATGCAAACAGCTATTAAGTAGGAATAGAAAAAGAGTGAATCCAGAGCTCATCAGCCGTGGAGGATTCATTAATTATGGTCAAAAGACCAAAATTTTAACTATAAACTAGAAGAGAATATTTAAGCTCCAGTACATGTAATATAGAGTAACAATGGGCAAACGCACCACTTGCTAAGCTAAAAACAATAAACTAGAGCTCAAACCTAAAACTAAAAGCAGGGGGTTTCGCCTCGACTAATTAGGAAAACAAGTTCCGATAATTAGCCTTCCACGGGACAGTACCTGCCAATAAAAAAATTGTCTTACCTTGAAATCCGCGTAAACAAATCCTGTCCATTGTTCAGCCTGATAAAAAAGGCAATCCATTTGTCAACAAAACATTAAAAACATAAAAACATATCCGGAAATCGGTCCATAGACATACCGAGTCGCCTGTTTCGCACGTGTAAAATTCATCCACCACGGTGATTCATAAAAAAATGGTTTGTCACAGTTGTATCATACATTTACACAGTTAAACTGTTTCAAAAGAAGCGAAATGTTCATCGAAGGCTATACTTAAGCAGATGTTTTCAACTATATTTTTAGGGAAGTTATTATTAAAAAGTAAGTTTTTGAGTACTGAAATTTCTTGCTTAAATGCAGAAATGGTATTGCAAATTCTTTTAATTCTGATAGCTTGCGAAACAATAATGCCAATAAAAACCTTTTTACTTAGGCAGGAGGAAAAATCTTGTAAACTGTTAACTGTGAAATTGAATTCACGTCTTTTATCATAGATTGTAGTGGAACAATTTGAGTCAATTTGTATGTTGATATCCAAGAAATTAAAGCTATTATGATTAGAATTGGTGTTTTTGAGCGTTAATGAACTATGATAAATAGTTTTGCTGAGTTCAGAAAAATTAGGAAAATTTATACACAAAAGGTCATCAATGTATCTGCAACAAAGAGGTGTAGAGGAAGGATTGTCAATTAAATATTTTCGTTCATAATATAAAAGAAAAAGGTTGGCTAATGTAGAGCTAAAATTAGCTCCCATTGCTATGCCATTAATTTGAAGAAAACATGAATTACCATTTTTGAAAAAATTATTGAAAATACAAAATTTAAAAAGACCAAGAAAAAACAATTCATTAAAATCAAGGGAATCCTTGACTGAATTAAAAAGTTCTGAAACAGAGGAAAAAAGTTCAATGAGTGGGATATTGGTGAAGAGGTTTTCAAAATCAAAAGTTTTTAAGTGATTTATATCAAGCATATTAAGTAAATTGATGACTTCAACACTATTATTAACAATCCAGAACCAATTCATTTGTTGAAGTTTAAGTTGTTCAAGAATTTTTTTGAGAAACTGTTCAAGCTTTACACTCAGATTTTTTCCAATGGTGTTGGTGGCAGAGCAAATAAAGCGAAATCCAACAGGTGTTTTATGAAATTTTGGAATTGCATATAAGTAAGGTAAGTTAACAGAATCGGGACGTGGCAATTTAAACAGTTTGTAAGCAGCAGCAAATTTTTTGATGATGGAGGATTCATTAAGTTTGGAGGAAACATAAGTGGTGGTTTTTTCTAGTTCATTTTTCAAAATATTAGCATATAATTTTTTGCAGCAGATAGAGTAATTAGAACTGGCTTTATCAACAACTGTAAAGACAAAAGCTTTTTTAAAATCATTGATGGCATTATTTTCATCAGCAGAAAGATGGAAGTATGAAGAATCGGTGTTAACAATATCACGTAAACGTGATTTCAGTTCAATTAAAAAGTGGTGTCTATATTCAAGAAATGCAATAAGTGGAACATTAAAACAATAGGAGATTTTTCTTAAAAAATATTCAAGTTCGAATGTAAGCTTATTAAAAGCTTTTAAGAAATTAATACGAAAATTAGGCCGATATTTAGTACCCAAACTAAAAAGTTTAATGAGTTTTTTGTTTTGTAAAAAATTCAAATCACCGGTCAGAATACGACCAAAATCAGAGTTGAAGAAGATGGAATTAGAGAAATTAGCACAATTACAATCAAAATTCAAATATTTATCAAAATTTTTGGCAACTTCTTGATAGTTTAGAATTTTTTTTCGAGAAAGGAGGATTGAATTTGTAGCTGAAGACAATTTGTAGATCCTTGATGGGAAAAAAATCCAAAAGTTTACTGTGTAGTTTAGAAAAGTTTAAATAGTCGAAGGATTTTTGCAAAAAACTAAAGGTGCAGTAGTAAGTTTGATGTTGTTGAGTAGAACCAACTTTGTAGATCAGAAGATCACAACAAAGAAATTCAAAGTGTGAATTTTTAAAAAGGTATTTTGGAAGGAAATTTTTAAGTTTTTTTAGAAATTTTTGTTTAAGACCAACGACCTACGACTGTCTGTTACTGGACCCTTGTCTGTTGCTGGTGCCGTCACCCTATGTTAGTAAAAGAGAAATATAATGTCAAATATCAAATTAAGCAGAAAAAAATATCACATTTATTTTATATCTTCACCTTTATGTTTTAAACAAAGCTCACTTTAATTTAATTTCATGTTTTGTAATAGGTTTCAGTATATTTTTTAAAATCCTGTTTCTTTATTTCAAGTTAAATTCTGTGCTGAAAAACGTATCGTAAAATTTTGCAATGTCTCCCTCTAAATCGAAGTATGTATGCATTTTGAAAAATGCGGCACACAAGCCCTTCCTTAATAAAAATTCGGTCCTTTATTAAGCATTAGAAAATCACCCGTCAAGATATGACGTTTGAAAATAACTTCTACATTTGAACGAAGCAATTGTCTGTTTGATAATAGTTTGATAGTTGAAAGTTTAATCCTAACTCCAGTGGACTAATCCAAAACTTCAGTAGATGGCCTTCATTTTTGACCACTTTTTCGTTTCTTCATTCCCCTGAAATGAGTCTTACCAGTAAAACTTAAGTTGCCGGATCGAGTTCAGCCTCGTTACAATAAAGCTTTTCACTGAGAGAAGTTGATAAGGGGGTAAACCAATAAAGCTGAGGTGGGGGTTTTCACCCCCTAATTTGTCAAAATATGTGAAATTTTTAATTACTGTCCAACCACGGATTGTATGGAATTTTCAAGTGTCCAGATGAGACGAATCTACCTGATTGAGGGGGAAAAATAAAAATCTGATGTGCGTATTCCGCTCATTTGAATGAGACTGTGCTTCTGCAAAAGTTGACATCGCTAAAAATAATAGAGTTGTGCATTTCCGGCTGTAAAATTGATGTTTGTCTTTCCATACAATCCGTGGTCAGACAGTAATTAATTTATTTAAAAAAAAAACCAAGTCGAAATATCGAATTCGGGCTTCGATGTGCAGACCCCCGGGGTACGTTCGAATTGTGAGCCTTAGGTGCTATGGGGACTACTAACCATCTGGTAAGTTGAATGAAACAATGATTGAAAAAGTTTCCAATCCCCTCGCTGCCAAAAAAAAAAAAAATACATTAAATGTTTGAAACTAATTCAATATAAATTTCCATTTAGAAACACATACGTTAAATTGAGAAAAACAAATTCGGTCATACATTTTTCAAAGAAACTTAAGGTCTTGCAATTATGTTCTCCTGTAGTGTACGTACGTAAGCACTCTTTGTATGTGGGTGTGTTCCGAAAATGGAGTAGAGAAGGGGATAAGACCATATCCGAGTAAAGATTTGAGACATGTCGCTGCTAATATATTTATTGCTCACTTATTTTGTGATTGATAGAAAGCATTGAGAGAGTATCAGGAATGCATCTTAGAGGAAACATTGCAAGTATTCCCCAATGGCCCTTCAATCTCCGTATGCTTTCAGCATCACAATTTCGCATCTATATTCTGTTTTACGGATTCTGTCTCTAGCGTAAAGGAGGTTGGTATAGCTTAGTCCGGAGGAGGGAGAAATCACTTTTAAATTTCAAAGGAAACGCTAGAATTCTTTCTGTTGTGTTGAGAGTATGAAAGGAATGTATCATTCCGGAGATTGGTCTCTGTTTGTAGCTCTTGAATAAAGAATATGTAATAAAATTTCAGGTATTATAAAAAACTGAGCTTTTAGGTTTATTGATTTGTCAAAGTACAAGTATTTCCTTTGATAAATAATAAAATTTTTCCTAAATTATAGCAAAATAGACTTATTTATGGATTATAAAATATACATTAAATATTAAAAAATCGATATCAATTCCTTTTATGTAATGAGTTTCAAAAATATTTACGTAATAAAACAAAGATATCTAACTACCCCACAACGACAAAATAGGTTTAAAAACTACGCAGAAGTGGGTAGGTGTAATAGGAATAAATAAACAAGTAGTTTAAGAACCATATTGATCATTTTCACAAAATGGTAATTTGTCTGTACACTTTGCTAAACTAGTAAACAACACAATCATAGTTTTACCCTGGAGGTAACAAATACTCTTGTGAAATGCAGTTGCATATGTGGAGTTTCAAGTTTCACTGCATAGTATTGTAACATACATTCATAACAAAATGTGTTTCAGTAAACAATCTAATAATTATGGGATTTATTGTCAATTTCAATATAAAAGTAGGTCGTGGGTGTACCAGACTTTATCTGATACCAATTTGGAACATTTTTTAAATATGTTAATCCAATTAAAAGAAAAATCCCCTTAAAAATAAATATGTCATAAATAATTACTGGATGTATCAAGTGAAAATAGGTTTGAAAAAGGAAATGATATAAATATTTTTTTTTTCACATTTGAGCTGTGTGAAAACTCTTTGTAAATGTACTACTTTATTTGTTTCATGGAAATAAGTAGTAAAAAGTTTTAGAGATAATAAACTTCACTGAACCATGAATATCTAGGAAAGGCTCATCGACTGACTGCTAAAGAGACAAAAATAGTCTAAATTTGAAATACATAATTGAAATTGAGAGACAATTATTGTTTAAACTATTTAGACAAATGATAATATTAAAAGTTTCCTTTTATACAGAGATTGTATTAAAAAAACAATTTAAAAAAAATTAAATTTATATGTTATAAACTTTTACACCTACTACTATGAATGATACATAAAAATAAACACTACAAGCTTTTTTAAACATACATTATTGCTTAAACGTTCGCAACACGGTTCGCGACGCTGGATAGGCCGTGCAGGTGATGATGATTTAACCTTTATGCGTTGACCAGCCAGATCCCCAGATGTAACCCCATATGATTTCTTTTACAGGAAAACGTCAAAGAGTTACGTGTTTGTACACCACCATTGCCTACAATATTGCAAAAACTGAAAGATCGCATATGTGTAGCATTGCTAAAAATTGACAGTGAGACACTCCAAAATATATGGAATGAACTAGAATACATGTTAGTGCGTGAAAATTAACTTGGAATGTCCATTTTTTTTTATGTATCATTTATAGTGCAAAGTGAAGCTTATGAAATCTAAATGTTTTAAGCCTGGATATTTTGTTATGCTAGTCCTGTATATTGTATTGTTAAGAACTTGTTGTCCCTCTTTGCGTTGCTCTCTCTCTTTCTCTCTCTCAAGATTTATCAGAATTAGCTACATAGGTTAGACTGTAAGTTTAGGGGAAACCCGGCTAAAGTGGATACCCTGGGCAAAGCGAATTTTGCCTATAACTCCCAAATAATTAGTTGGCCGGCAGCCGCGTTGTCATAGCAACGGTCGCCTGTTGTCGCTCCGTGTGTGGCAAGCACGTCGGGACGAGTTCGCCTCACGCGACGCCAGTGAGCGAACAAAATATGTTTTGGGGAAAACAATATTAGTTTACATATGTTAGCGTTTCATTTATAACTATAATACTTTTTGTGACATGTTCTTTGTTATGAGTAGGATTTGATGTACGATTATATAGCTTTCAACTAGTGATGTGCCGGATCGTTAAAAAAGTAGATCCGCGGATACGGATACGGATCCGGATCATTAGTGTCGAGATCCGCTGATACTGATACGGATCACAAAAATTTTTCTCCCCAAATCCCTACCCAAAAAAATAAAACTACCCAAGTGTAAAATTTGCTACGGAAGGTATTCCCGTCAGGGTAATGGCACTGTTTCTTCAAATAATAATTTACGGCGAAAAGATGATCAAGATAATGATTTACTCTTTAAAGAAATCTCTATTGAAATTGAGGGGCAGTTAGAAGGAATGGGTCAGCGCTACATTAATGCTTAGATAGAATGTGAAAAATTATTTCTAGATAGCTTAGTAGATGTAGGATACAGGAACAAGAGTGTAAAGCTGCTTCTGGACAGGCTAGAAATAATTTTTCGCGTTTTATTTCAGCATAAATGCAGCGCTGACCCATTCCACACAACTTACCCTGACCGCCGAAATAGCAGAGCCGGAAACACTTTTACAAACAGTAAATAGAGAATTTAGTCACACTTTTTTTTGAAGGATGCCGAGAAAAACCAAAAGGAAGAATAACACAAACACCAAATCAATAATAAAAACCAATATTAAATTAAAAATTTCAAAAAAAAAAAAAAACATCCAAGAGGGTCGACCTCATATTAAGATGAATTTCGCGGGTCAGAACACACATTATTAAAAAATATGAACTGACAAGAGACATAAATTTTAAATTATTGAGCTTTTTCTCCTTATCTTCCGACTATGAAGTCGCTACCAATCACGCGTATAAGCTTAGAATAACATTTAAAATTTACTCAACAAGATTATAACTCCTACTGTAGGGGAAACCCGGGCAACGTGAATACCTTAAGCTTTTCTTGATTATTGTCGTTTAGGTATAACTTTAGAAACTGAAACAAATGTTTATAATCAGTCTTCATTTAATGAACTTGCGTAATGCAATAACAGTTGTCCTTAATATTAATTACACTATTAGATATAAGGGCAGTTTTCAACAATGGCATTAATATCCACTTTGCCCAACACCCCGGGTAAAGTGGATTCGTTACTAGGGCAAAGTGAACAGCAACATTATACGTCAAGAAACTAAACATTAAAAATGAAATAACCATAGAAAATTAAATGAACATATCCAAAAAACATTTTTTTGCTACAATGCCAATTATTGTAGTTATTGCAAACAAAGAAATTAAACTTAAAAATAAAATAGACGTCGAAAATAAAAGGAACATATTTAAAAACATTTTTTTGCTGCAGTGCTAATTATTGTTGTTATTACAAACAAAGAAACTGAACTTAAGAATAAAATAAGCATCTAAAATTAAAGGCTCATATTAAAAAGCATTTTTCTACATTACTAATTATTGCAGTAATTATTGTAACAAGCAAAGAAATTTAATAAAAAGTCAACATTCAAAAATTTAGGAGCATATTTAAAAAAAAAAACATTTTTTCTGCTACAATACTAATTATTGCAGTTATCACAAACAAAATTATTACCATTTTCGAATGCTGAACACTCTTTATGACACCACTGAGTAAAAATACGACATTGTATCCTGTTTTCCATTGGCTGATTATCTTCTTCAATGAACATTTCATCACAGAAAATGCACCTTACATCATCAAATTTCTTTACTCCTTCTTCTTATCATTCTCCTATGCCGTCCTATGTTTTGTAGCAGAGCCCGGGGTATCCACTTTAGCCGAGTTTCCCCTACATAACTTAGAAGTTTCAAATAAATATCAAACGCAGGAAACTTCGTTCTTTCAATTAATTGCCATTATTTTTAACGTGCGGGTAGTTTTTTACTACTATAATTGTGAAAAACGTTGAGTTGGTTTTTAATTAATATCTCCGGTGATTAAAGTTCTACAAAAACGAGACCAAGATATGAACACTTTCGATCAAGTCACCTTTTGAATGAAAATAAGAACTATCAAAATCGGTTCATCTGTTTAGGAGCTACGATGCCACAAATAGACACACAGATACACACTTTTAAAACTTGTTACCCCTTACTTTTTGTGACGGAGGGTGCAAATTGGCTTCGAAAATGATACCTTATAACTTAGATAGGGAATAAAACATAATTTAAACGGAATTTAAGAGTCTTTTATTCAAACATTTAAGAATTTTTAGAATAGAAAAGATCCGTTTAAGATCCGCCAAAAAGTAACGGATACGGATACGGATACAGATCTTTATTTTCCCTCGGATATCCGCGGATACGGTTACGGATATCCGGAACATCACTACTTTCAACTATCCGTAGACGACGAGTTTAGATGCTCTGTTTTTTTAGTAATTTTTAGTAACCTTAAAAATGTACCTGAAGGGCAAAGCGGATTGGGCAAAGTGAACCATATTCACTTTGCCCGATCATGACAAGTCACTTTAACCGAACCTGAAAGTCCTTCAATTTTAAAATCTCAAGTCAGTGCTACCATTGAAGACCGTCCTTATACTCCCATGGGATCTGAAACAACAGAATAAGTCCAAGGTAATGATGTTCCCGCCGCTTCACCCAAACCTGGATGTTCTACGAACTACTACAGTCCTTCAGTTTTACTACCTATTCCTCAGCCTGTTAAACCAACAACAACACGTAAACAAAAACTACAGAGATCTACACTCCAGACAAGTACTCCAGTAAAGGATAATCAGAGACAGAAATTTCAAAAATCAAAAAAGACTGTCATGAAGTAACTAGATGATGTTTCGAATTAAGCTTCTCAGAAGGACTATTAAAAAGACCAAGTACCAAAAAGACTAATTACAAATCTCTGCTAAAAAACATAGGACTGCATAAGAGAATGATAAGAAGAAGGAAGTAAAGAAATTAGATGATGTAAGGTGCATTTTCTGTGATGAAATGTTCATTGAAGAAGATGATCAGCCAATGGAAAACAGGATACAATGTCGTATTTTTACTCAGTGGTGTCATAAAGAGTGTTCAGCATTCGAAAATGGTAATGATTTTGTTTGTGATAACTGTAATGATTAGTATTGTAGCAGAAAAATGTTTTTTAATATGCTCCTAAATTTTTGATGTTGACTTTTTTTTTTAATTTATTTGCTCGTTACAATAATTACTGCAATAATTAGTATTGTAGAAAAATGCTTTTTAACATGAGCCTTTAATTTTTGATGCTTATTTTATTCTGAAAATCAGTTTTTTGGCTTGTAATAACAACAATAATTAGCACTGTAGCAAAAAAATGTTTTTAAATATATTCCTTTTATTTTCGACGTTTATTTTATTTTTCAGTTTAATTTCTTTGTTTGCAATAACTACAATAATTAGCATTGTAGCAAAAAAAAATGGTTTTTGGATATGTTCCTTTAATTTTCGATGGTTAGTTTACTTTTAATGTTTAGTTTCATGAAAAAAAATGTTGCTGTTCGCTTTGCCCTAGTAACGAATCCACTTTACCCGGGGTGTTGGGCAAAGTGGATATTCATGCCATTGTTGAAAACTGGCCTTACATCTAACAGTGTAATTAATATTAAGGACAACTGTTATTGCATTTCACAAGTTCATTGAATGAAGACTGATTATATACATTTGTTTCAATTTCTAAAAGTATAACTAAACGACAATAATCAAGAAGAGCTTAAGGTATTCACGTTGCCCGGGTTTCCCCTATATTTTAGGAGTTCAAATTATGTTTGAAAATTAGTTTAAGACGCATTATTATTTGCTTTTTTGAGCTATTTATTTTCTAGATGTACAAAACCCAGCATGATTTTTGAAAGTAAAAACTGAAGTGCTTTTAGAATATTTATATTATCTACAACGTTTCCAAGCGACAACTTTAATCTCGTCTTAATTCAAAATCATAAAACACCGCAAACCTAACTTGAACTTTCACACTGTAACTTTTAATTTTCAGGAAAACAGAAAGGATATACAATGTGGACGAGGCTGGTCTAATTATAGTAAGAAAAGTGCTACAAATTCTCTAAGTTGGAGAAAGGCGAAACTTTCTTTGGAGGGATTATTGTTACGTTTGTCATAAAACAAAAGCTAATTTTACGTTACGTCACCTTCGTAGCACTTATGTGTCTCAAGAGAGCCTTATTTAACTTTCTGTCCAACTAAACGCAAGTCAGAACTGTGGTTAAATGTAATTTTGCGAATGAATTAAAAATAAATAAATGAGTCTCTGGTGTTTAAGTCGTGAATATAAGGTTTTTATGAGTGATTAGATTTTGTCATTCTTTTATGAAGTACAAGTGGTACCCGCACGGCTTTGCCCGTAGTAGAAAATGAAAAGGTCATTTGATTCGCCTGTATATTTACAAATAATGGATGATGATTTTCTCGCCAATTTGCTGTGTTCCTTTACTCGCCCATGTTACGGCTTCACGTTATGATAATTTCGTAATTTTTTCGCTCACGTTACGATAAATTGCTGGGTAAAATTTTCTTAAAATTAGAATAGAAAAAGAACAAAATCGAATTTTCGAAAAATCGCTTCGAGGTGCACATCCCCTAGCTACAAACTAATTTTGTACCAAATTTCATGAAAATCGTCCGAACGGTCTAGGCGCTATGCGCGTCACAGAGACCCTAGCAGACAGACATCCAGACAGAGAGACTTTCAGCTTTATTATTAGTAACTAGTGGTACCCGCACGGCTTTGCCCGTAATAGAAAAATAAAGAGATGTTTTGGTTCGCCTGTATATTAACAAATAATGTATGGCGAACTTTCTCGCCAGTTGGCTTGTGCCCATGTTACGGTTCCACGTTATGATAATTTCGTAATTTACTTGTCCATCTTATGATAATTTTGTTCTTAAAATTGGAATAGAAAAGGAACCACATTGAATTCTCAAAAAATCGCTTTGAGGTGCACACCCCCATGCTACAAACTAATTTTTTGCCAAATTTCATGAAAATCGCCCGAACGGTCTAGAAGCTATGTGCGTCATAGAGACCATAACAGACAGACATCCAGACATAGAGACTTTCAGCTTTATTATTAGTAAAGATAAAGATAATAATTGGATTTTCTCTTTTTTGAGCACAGTGTACTCTCTTTATCAGAACACTCCTAATGTGAATACCCCTATTTTATAAACACATTTCGATGGTCCGGGTGAAATTCCATACACTTAACATAGGCTGATCTCTCTGGTACTCCGAAGAGCCTATAATATGAACACCCCAGTATTATGAACGCTATTTTTAACCCTCTATATACTGAACCTGTTCACAATCGGTGCTTGGGAATTCCTATGAAACAAATTGGAAAGCCTGAAATACATTCACGATTTTATCACAACGGTTAAATGGCATTGAAGAGAAAATGTGAGAGGAAGAAGAAAAAAAAAATTGAATTTTGTTATTTTGAATTCAAATTATGTTTTTCGCAGTCACGAGTGTGTGTTTGTGTGCGGGGGGTATGTGTGTTTGTGTGTAGGGGTATGTGTATTTGTGTGTAGGCATGTGTGTTTGTGTCTGTGTGCAGGCATGAGTGTGTGGGTAGTTGTGTGTATGAGTGTGTGTGTGTATGTGTAGGTGTCAGTATGTATGCGTGTGTGTATGTGATTGTGTATGTGTTTGTGTATGTGTGTGTAGGTGTATGTGTGTGTATGTGTTTATGTGTGTATGTGTTTATGTGTATGTATGCGTGTGTGCGTAGGATATGGATGCAACCTGGAGACGGTTTTCGCTATAGGAGCAGCATCGTGAGGAGTCGGTCGACGGTGATGCTGCAGAGGGTCTCGGGGGGAAATAAAATCATAGGACATCAAAACAGTCAAATGAAAGCAATAAGCAATCGTGATTGCTCAAAAAATTATTTTCTTGGACATTGCTGCATCATATGAAATCATTCAGCTGATGAGCAATATGAGCCTGAAGTTTCTGCCACTGAACTGTGTATTTCAGGAATGCAACCATTGCATGAAGTAGTATTCAAGACCTTTAAAGTACGACTATCTACAAGCACTTTGCAGTTGAAAACCTTTTCGCTCAAACAATTGGATGATAACACGTACCTTGCACGAGAATACAGCGCGCAAAAACAAATTAAAAATACTCTTCTTTTATAGCTCTTGTACCGATAACTGCATTGTAAAATTTTATAGTTCAATGTTCGTTAAATCTTTTTAAATTAAGAAAAGAAAGAAATGCAAGAGTTTAGATACTACTGAGTTTAATTGGATATTACACTTGCTGCCAATCCAACACTCAGCACCTCTATCTTAAAAATTCAAATGTCTCACTTTTCAATGTGATGAACATCGTCCATTAACGCAACAGAATGCGTATGCATGCATTTCCAGTCTCCCTATATAATGAACAGCACCATAATCTGAACACTTTTGTTCAGTCCTATGAGTGTTCAGAATAGGGAGAGTCCACTGTATTCATTTTTTTTCGTCAAAAATATATCTGGAGTTTAATTTGAACTACTATATTTAGAGAATAATATCAATGCCACTTACGCTTCTATCCCCCATCATATGAATATGTAACTATCCAGATTTATTTAATGCCGCCTATAGGCATATACGGCATCTGCGCAGACGGTACGATAACTTCATGGCAGAAGCATGGAACTTTCAACCTCTTAGTCATTTGTACACTTGTGTGTCTTCGTCTTATGCTTAAATGTTTCAATAAAATACTTAGGCTGACTAGAGTCTACTAGAGGCTGATTTTGTGCCTTTATCTTCCCAGAATTAAAATTTTTTGAAACCATTTCGGTTTTATGTAGTGAGATTTTCTATCTCTACCTGGGGTCGACGTTTACAGTCAGTTCCTTGGGGGTGGGCGGTTCGATCTGCCAAGAAAAAAGAGCATTAGTGAGAATTCACTATAACAGTTGGTTCTGTACATTGAAAACTAGAGCTAATCTCTACTTTTTATGGTGATTTTCGTGTGTAGCACCTCGGAAATAGCTATTTTTGGGCCAGATGCATTTCTAGAGTTGACTAGTGTAACTTGCATTAAACACATTTTCTTTTTCTGTTAAACTAAAACAAACACACCTAATTCTTCTTTTTTTTAATAGGAAAAAAACACACACTATTTAAAAGATCTGTGCTTAAAAAAATCAGAACAAAAAAAAAAAAAAAAAGAAGGAAAGGGTTTAGTGTTGTGCGTTAATAAAACTTTAATGACTTTTATTTTCAACGTACGGGACATAATGTTTTTTATTTTTATTTTTGAATTGCTTAAGCAAATACCTTGAAAATAACCGAATGAAAAAATTTTTTTATTGATATACGTTCCTTAAACTTAATGCTTATTATTTTTCTAACGTACGGGATATAATATTTTCATTAATTTATTTATCTTTTTTATTGCTTAAATATAACCCTAAAAATAACCGGATGAAAAAAATTGTATGTTTTTTTCATGAAGAGCTTTATTCAACGAAGTTTAAACAGAGCAAATAACCAACCAAAAATTGCTTAGTTCAAAAAATTATCATCTGCGTGCGGTGTCGGAACTAAGATATTTTCACAAGAAGGTTTATTTTAAATATGTTATAAATCAGGTGTTACGTGCTGGGGAGCGGGTTGGCCTGGAAATAAACACAATACCCTATTTTCTAATTCTTTATCTTTCATTATTAATTAAAGTATCGGATTCATATTTGTCCATTTTTACGTTTTAACTGAACATTTTACAATACACCAAGCCTTATTTCATGCATTCATTATTTTTCTTCACTCTTTTTTCCAAACATTTGAAGAATTTCCTACTATAAAGCTAATTATTTTACGAAAACATATGTAAACACATATAAGTATGTTTGCATTTAAAAATTAATTTTTATATAATCTTATGCTTTAACCGCAGAAAAAGCACAAAAATTATTAAAAGAATTAAAAAGTAATAAAATTAAAAAAAAAATTTTTTTTCGGAACACAGTTGTTATTTAAAGCAATATAAGGAAAAAAACACTTTAATGCGATAAATAAAGTTAAATTAAAGATGATTTTCCTGATTAATCAAATTAAGGAAAAGGAGAAAATACCCTAAGATTAACCGCGAAGTAAAAATGTTTAATATTACGTTAATTATCAAAATCCTTCAATAATATTTTAATTAAATTTCTACATTGCCGTAAGAAAAATAAAAACATAATTGCATTTTAATGAAAAATCGATGTTTAAATAAGCACAATTTATTGAATAAAAAGAGTTTTATAAAAATGAGATCTTTATCAGAAATAAGTATTGATTTTTAATTAAGGCTTTGATAAACATTTTAAAGAATTCGGTGAGTCAATGGAATGAAACCTTATATTGTAAGATAAAGATTCATCAATATATTACATTGTATATTTTCCGTTCAATGAAGTAAAATACTGACTTTTAATGTATACAAACATGGCATTAATTTATTTGTATTTTTTTTCTAGTTAATTGTTCTCTAGTTTTAGAGTTTTACATTATTATTATATTTAAAATCTTAAATCTTACTAAAAACAGTTTTGCTCCGTCGGTTGTAGTCTTGTAAATTAATTTATATCCAGGAAAATCCTTTTAAAGGATAATGCTAGTTAAGCGTTTTAGAGTAACAATAAGTGCGTTAAAGATCATTAAAGGTTGTAAGGGTTGTTGTTAATGAGATGTTTACCTCAAATGTAAAATATAGGTATTTCGCTTTTTATTTCGACATTTTTAGTTTTGAATAGATTTTTTTCTGAAAATATAATTGAAAAGGCCAAGAGAATGCATTATATACATATAGCCCAGTCAATAAAGGTTTCGTGTCGCAACTAATTTAGGGAAAGCTAAATTTTTGCAGGATGTTAATACATAAAGTATACACTTAAAAAATACAAAGTCCCGACCCCCACCCCTCTTGCTTTCTCCCCCACCCCCTCCGAAACATTGCAAGAGCAGTACTATGATTATACGCTTTTCGTGTCGCAACTAATTAGGGGAAAGCTGAATTTTGGCAGGATGTTAGTACATAAAGTACACACTAAAATGCCGCAAATTCCCGACCCCCACCCCTCTTGCTTTCCCCCCACCCCCTCCGAAACATTGCAATAGCGGTACTATGATTATACGCATTTTGTGTCGCAACTAATTAGGGGAAAGCTGAATTTTGGCAGGTTGTTAGTACATAATGAATTTTTTTAAAAAGTACAAAGTCCCGACCCCCACCACTCTTTCTCCCCCCTCACCCCCTTCGAAACACAGCAAGAACAGTACTATGATTGTACGCTTTTCGTGTCGCAAGTAATTGAGAGAAAGCTGAATTTTGGCAGGATGTTAGTACGTAATGTATTCTTTAAAAAAGTACAAAGCCCCGATACCCCCACCCCTCTTGCTTTCCTTCTCACCCCCTCCGAAACATTGCAAGAGCAGTACTATGATTATGCGCTTTTCGTGCCGCAACTAATTTGGGGAAAGCTGATTTTTTTTTTTCAAGATGTGGGTATACGAAGTGTACAATAAAAAAAATATTCCACTACAGTGTCCACACATAGACGTACAGTCGAACCCAGTTTTACGACAGCTACAGTTTGTACCACAATGTTTTACAGTTGTAAGATATTAGTAGGAGAATTTCACTTGGAGCAGAGAGGTTATTGTCATGATCTTAGGAATCAGTCTGTTGCTAGAAATATATTTCCAAACCCATTCTTCTACCGGAAGTTTAAAACCTAACCAAGTTTGAATAAAGGTTTGTGAAAAGCAAGTAATCACAAAAATGTCCCTAAAGTCCACTTTTGATTTAACAAAACTTCCACCAACTTCAGACATCACTCGTCAACATCTTTTTAAGGTTTCCACCAGAGTTTTTAGGGTCAACACAAGATTCAAAATTGGTTAGGTTTTAAACTTCCCCCAGACGAGTTGGGTTGGCATTATACTTCATGCAACAGACTGATTCCTAAGTTCATGAAGATTATCTGTGCTTCAAGTGAACTCCAATTAGTATCTTGCAATTGAAAAGATTATGTGTTTCAAACTGTATTTGTCGTAAAGCTAGGTTCGATTGCACGTCTATGTGCGGACACTGTAGTGGAATGCACTGCAACAATATTTCGGACCAAACCAACGAAATATTAGAAGATGGCCCCTTATATAAAACTTAAAAATAAAAACCGAAAGTAATATTAAACGTTAATAATATCCGCTGCGAGAAAATAATCAGTTCAAATATACTGTTCCTGATTTATTTAAAGCTCAAATAGCGAAGCATTAACATTATTTTGTAGACTATCGCCGACACAAACGAATTATAAACTTTTGTAAAAAATAATTCCATTATGGTAGTAAAAACTTTAAGTGAACATCATTACATTGTTGATCCATTTCAAGAAAATGACTATTATCATATTATTATCTATAAATTTTGTTCAAACATTTCTTTCCAAGACGTAATGATAAAAAGCTATTAATTTATTGAAGTTACTTTTTGGTTTTTGTTGTGAGATTTCTGCATATGGATAAGTTGGTAAAATGGTGAAACTGAGCTATCTACATAAAAAGTGTATGTTTCATAATTTGTGTATAACAGTGGTCTCCAACAATGTTTTCAGAAACCAATTTCTAAATATTTGGCTAACAATTTGTAACATTGTCATTTATCGTGCTCTTCGAGTTGTAAGATTTCACAATACAACGGGCAACACGAATCAGCTTCGCGGGCCGGATACGGCGCCTGGACCTTAGGTTGGGTACCACTGGTTTATAATATTGTTAGGAGTGAAATAAAAAAAGGAACACCCTGGTAACATCATAAATTTTCAAGCTGTACGCGTATAATCATAGTACTGAACTGATCAGTGTGCAATGTTTCGGTCGGAAGGAGGGGGGGGGAGTAGCAAGAGGGGTTGGGGTCGGGACTCGCTAGGTTTTAGTGTGCACTTTATGTACTAAAATCGTGCGAAAATTCAGTTTTCTCTTAATTAGCTGCGAAAAGAAAAGCGAATAATCATACTGCTGCTCTTGATTGTCTAAGTGTTTCATGGAGGGTGGGGGGGGGAAGCAAGAGGGGTAGGGGTCGGGACTTTGTGTTTTTTTAGTGTTTTCTTTATTTACTAACGTCCTGCCAAAATTCAGCTTTCCCCTAATTAGTTGCGACAGAAAAAGGCGTATAATCATAACTGCCCTTGCAATGTTTCGGAGGGGGTGGGGGTGAAAGCAAAGGGGTGGGTTTCGGGACTTTGTGGCTATTTAGTGTGTACCTTATGTACAAATATTCTGCCAAAATTCAGCTTTCCCCTAATTAAATGCGACACGAAAAACGTATAACCATAGTACTGCTCTTGCAATGTTTCGGACGGGGGTGGGGGAGAAAGCAAGAGGGGTGGGGGTCGGGACTTTGTATTTTTTTAGTGTATACTTTATTTGCTATCATCCTGCAAAAATTCAGCTTCCCTAAATTAGTTGCGACAAAGCCTATTTTTTTACCTTCATTAACTGGGCTAATATATATATATATATATATATATATATACTCGCAAACGTTACTCCTAGATGCATACTTCCAATTGCAAAAATGTTCAAAACCAGATGTAGAGTTAAGATATTGAACGTTTGAAGTGCAAATAAAAATGAGTCAAAATATGCAGTTTTTTTTTATTTTTTTATACGGACCACAGGTCTCCCAACATAAAATTAAGAAAATAAACTAAATTAAAAAATAATTCCAATACAAAAAGTTTGTAATTAGTTCGAGGTTTTGCAGTGTGTTTTTGCGTATCATGGCATAACATTTGCACTTATTTTTGAATCGAAATAAAAAGTATATGTTTTTTTGTTTGACAACCTGTCATTCTTCTGAAAGGGCGATAAGTTCCAATCTCATCTTTTGTATTGTCTCTTAAAGATTTGAACTGGAATATATCATTGAGGTTTGGTGGCACAAATATTAAGTTTTTTGTGTCAGTGATAGTTTTCAATGAAGATCTTTTCTTTAAACATAAGTTAGGGAAACTAGGGCCCGTATAAAAGTCAAATTTTGTACTTTTTGATTCATTTTTATTTTTGCTCAAACTTTCAATAACTTAACTCGGCATCTGATTTTAAACATTTTTGTAACTGGAAGTATGCATCTAGGACTAATGGTTGCGGATATAGAGGTCTTGCAGGTTGAAACAGAACACCATGTATATTGTGTGTGTGTCTGTGTGTGTGTGAACACCATAAACAACAGACTGACATCGGGATTTTTTACGTATGGAACTGCCAGCATCAAATATTTAAAGGTCAAGAAAACGCAAGTAGAGTATATATTTAGAACCGAAAAATATTTCTTAAATCGGGATATGAAGATCATTCCAACCCAAATATCACTTTTCTGAATTCTAAAGTTTACAATACAGAAGGAAGATATGCCATATGCTTTTCAATCGATTTCTGCATTCACTATAATTCGATGTAGAGATCTAAAGCCCAAGGACTTTTCGGAGAAGTGCATTTGTATGTTTTTTTGAGTAAGACTTCAAATCGTATTTAAAACTGTTTTTATCTTTCAGTTCAATGGCAACAACTATCTGAAGATATGTTTGAATTTTCCGAGAATGGTTTTTACTGCACATTCTTGAATTGTCGGCGTATAAACAAAAACGTATTGTGTTATTGATATATGAAAAGAAAAAAAAAATATTTCTGACAAATTATTGTTCTTGAAATAGAGATTTGCAATGACGAGATTTTGATTTGTTTTTAATGTTTGATATTAGGCTCCACACGTAATTTAAAAAAAAATTAAGAGATCGTCTTTACTGCATAATTTTGCTATAACCAAGTTGTCTTTTAAACCAAAAAAAGAAAGAAAGTAAATCACACAAATAAAACTAAAGACAAACTGCATTAAAGTATCAACGGATGCAGGCGAGGCATTGTTTATGGTTAATTAATTGTTTTGTAGTGTGAGCGTGAATCAAAAGTACTATTTTTAGTCACTGAAATTAATAGAATAAGCGAAAAAATAATTTAAAAAAAATGTGCGAGAAAAAACTTTAATCTCCCCAACGCTTAGTTAATTATTTTTTAAAAATATCCGATTTTGAAAATAAGGCGTGGTCTTTATGACGACACGAATGATGCACTCAACCTTATCTCTCTCGTTGCCAGTACTTGTTAGTAAAGATGCGAATTAAATATTACATACTGTGAAAATGGCATCATTGAATGGCATTTCATCATTTGTGATGTCATCGGCAGGAGCGTATACAATAAAAGCGCATCGATTAAAATAATTGAAAAAAAATATATTACACTTGGTAAAATTATTTAAAAAATGGTCAGATCCTACGTTTCTAAGCATGCCCTTTCAGAAAAAAAATACTTTTAAAATTTTGGAAACGAGCCAATTGCATTTGACACATTTAATATGTTTCGTGGGCCGTGGTGGCCTGATCGGTATGGTACCGAACTCGTAACTGGAGAGCTCCGGGTTCGATGGCAGTCGGTAGAAGTTCTGCACTCACTCATGATCACCAGAGCAAGTTAATATGTGTCGGGTTTATAAAGCCTTCTACGTTACTTAACACCGCTGGGGATGTCTGGCAAAGAGTTTTTACGCTTCTGGTTTGGTTCTAAATTTCGATACATTGTGCTTCCTTTCATCCTGTGCTGTCTGAGCCATTTCACTTTCACCGAAATGGTGATCGCTAAAACGGACTTCTCCCTTTCTTACGCCTTAAATAAACTAGCAATTGCTACTCGGCTCTGTTTACCGAGTTTTATTAGTAACATCAAAAAGAACGATTTGTTTTGTCATTTATTTCTTGACTAGTGGTATCCGCACGGCTTTGCATGTAGTTGAAAATTGAAAGGTCATTCGGTTCGCCTGTACATTTACAAATAATGGATGACGAATTTCTAGCCAATTGGCTATGTTCATTTGCTCTTCCATTTCACGTCATAATAATTTCGTAATTTACTCGTCCATCTTATGATTATTTTGCTCCGGAAAATGTTCTTAAAATTGAAATAAAAAATGAACAAAATCGAATTTTCGAAAAATCGCTTCGAGGTGCACACCCCCATGCTACAAACTAACTTTGTGCCAAATTTCATGAAAATCGGCAGAACGGTCCAGGAGCTATGCGCGTCACAGAGATCCAAACACCCTACAGACATCCAGACAGAGAAACTTTCAGCTTTATTATTAGTGAAGAAGAATAAAGCCATTTCTTTGGTTGCTCTACTTAATATTGATGCATTTTTTTGAAATTGTATATTTTCTAAAGGAAATGCTTTAGTAAAATAGTTAAAATTTGATATGTATGCTTTTCTTCATAAGAGACTTACCTCTTGCAATGTGATGCCTGAATCAGTAAATATTGTTGTTGTATTAATATAGCGTTGACAAAACACATTGTAGTTTTTGAAAGCTAAGGCTTCAATCCGAAGAAAACCTATATCATTTGTTGAGAAATTATAATTTATACCATTTGCAGGAAAAAAAAATGTGCAAAGCGATTCTACGAAAAAGGCGCCAATTTGTCCCACATGTTGCAGCTCATGTGTTACATTAACCCATTAAGCGCCGCTATATGAACCACATTGAAAATTCTTAAGTTTTCATGTGTTTTGATGTTCAATACACATCTCTAATCATATGTAGCTGAAATTTCGCAAAAATATTTATTAGGTTAGGAGATATGGTATGGTCCCAAAATGGGAGACTTGGCATTTAATGGGGACAACATACATATCCCAACCACTATGTTGATACTTGAATAATTTCTGGCTAAATCCAATTAGAAAGCCCTAAAATCGTTTTTATGTAATTAATATGGCTAGGTATTGGTACTTTATGTACATATTTAACATATTCAAGCTTTAAAATGTAGAATTTTTAAGTTTTCATGACACCCAAAGCTATACATTTCGGGCCCCCTTGCAACAAAAGCTGTGGAGGCCAGCCCCAGAGGCTAGCAGTGTATATTTGCAACATTAATAAGTATTAGTATGCAAGTTATTTTCAATTTCTTGAGCCGTTGGAGCCCTTAAGAACGTCTCTCCCCCCCTCCCTCTGCCCGTACATCACTCCGTGTCTGGTTTTCATTCTTGTTGCATTCCTTCTTCTTATACATTTTTGTACAAAATGGAACTTTGCCCACACATTTTACTACCTTTTAGCAAAAAGCCTTAGGATTTTCATACACAATAAGAGAAGAGGTAGCTTTTTTCTATTAACCATGTAGGGGGTCGAGCAATGGTAAATGACAATGACATGAAGCACTAGACAAAATGTATCTTATAAAATGGAACTAAGATATTTTTGGGCTCCCTGATGGTGCAATTGTGTTATTATAGGCAAGGGTTTTTTTTGCAGTCAACATTTCGGTTGCTTCACAACATGTTTGATAACATGATTTATTCATCATCATAATGTTTTTAGTGATAAATGTCAAGCATGCTTCGCATTGAGGAATTATCAACGGTCATAGTTTCTCCGATTTCATCCAACAAATTAGGATAAATGGTAAAAATATAAAGTGAGACAGTTATCGCATTATCTGTGATCAAAACGATTTCGATTAAAGTTTTTTTTTTCTCAACTATCTGAAAAGAATTTCGCGATTCACAAACAAGTGATACTGCACTCATCTTCTTGTTTTAAGCTAAAATATATTATTTTAATAGTGTTTGAAGCTCGTAGCAAAGTCAAGAATTCTTACTACATTTTTGATTTCAAAAAAAAAGGTGAGTAAATTTCTCTATTGAAATTCAACCTCCCTAATTGACGGGGGAGCGCCCTCAAGGGGGAGGGGAGCATGGAGCTGACTGAGCTACAACATATTTTTATGGAGAGGGGAGGAATAGTTTTAAAGGGAATTTGAACTCTTTTTACAGAAATCTCTTTCGTGATCTGTAGAAATTCCGAGAGATGTGTCATCCTCCTTAGGGAGGATTGGCAACCCTGTTTTTTCAGAACTTTCTTCTAAACGAATGGAATGTTACTTGTTTTGTTAAAAGCACCTGCTCTTGACCTTGAACAACAAAAGAGTGTTTATAATGAGAAACTACAAAGGGGGCTGTGGCTTCAACAGGAAAAAAGGGGAGAGTTCATTCATGCAAAATGGGTGAAGACGATTTCTACTGGGCATGACTTGCTCTGCTAATCAGAACACGCCAAGTCTCCCATTTTGGGACTTCAGTAAATAAAGGCCTCTAAAACTTCTTTAAATTATTTTTCTTGGCCCCTGTTTGTTGTGATTTGAAAAAAGGTCTATTGAGCTTCTTATTCCATGTTCCTAATTTTCTGCATTTGCATTTATTATTTTTAGGGAATTTTTTCCCCGTGTAATGCAAAAACAAGAAATTTTCGCAAAATTTAAAAATTTTTCAAAAAAGAATTTACATTCCAAACTTTTTTGAAAAAATTACCAGTAAAGTTTGGTTTTCTATCATTCATTTTAAAAAATTTCAAAATGATATCTTAATTACTTGATGAAGAAAAAAATCTTGATTGAAGGTTCCCAAAATGGGAGACTTGGCGCTTAATGGGTTAAAAGTAAATAAAGTAAAATGTACAGTATGTTTTGCTTAGGAAATCAGACATATATGTGATTCTCCAAAATCCTAACATTGTTACGTCCCCGTAGCCTACCACAAAACCCAGAAAGTGTTTTCATATTTTAATAGTTAGAAATAACTTATCTAATGTTATTCTACTCTTATTAAAACAATAACTCATTTAGTTTTTTCTACAAAATATTTTGAATAACCTGAAAGTCACTTTTGGCGTATCCCCATCCGTTTTTCAAATAGACTTAAATTATTTTGAAATTTTGTATCAACATTTCACAATTCAACTTGTAGTACAGAATTAAGCATGCTTAAAGGTGTAAAATAGCATTCTTTAAATAAATTTAATTATTTAAATCATCAAGATGCATCGAATAAAACTTTGTCCCCAGCGTTTCGTGTCAGTCTTTTGTCCTAGGAATGATTTCAATTATTACATATTTAAAAAAAAAATAATTTTTAATCTGCTGTGCTATAAAAATGTTTATTATCCCCATTTTGTTGGATTACTCGAGTATCTTGTCAAAATGATTTGTCTACTCTTCTCATTAACATTTTGAAGTTCAAAAATAGGGTATGAAACATTTTCGCTGTCGTTCTCCTGGACAATATTTCTGTTTTAAATAAACAAAAAATATTATTTTTACTCATAGTGTGTGTTTGAATTAAAAGGTTAGACTATAAAAATAACATTATTTACCTTAAATGTAATCCTTTGCCAACGTAACAGGCAAATTGTATGGGACTTGTTATACTCCTGTCCTAAAAAAAGTGTCAGACTCCTGTCCTAAAATAGGTGTCAGACTCCTGTCCTAAAAAAAAGTCATATTCCTCGTGCAAAATAATCACTCCTAGCGTTATTTCTTAAGCTCTGGTATTGCATCCCGTAGAATAGGATTTATTTCATCAGTTGGAAAATAAGATTGATTGAAAGAAAAAAAGTTTAATTTTTTGGCAAACGATAAATAAAAAATGTATCCGTGGAATAATTATATTTATTTATTTATTTTTATTTTTATTTTTTTGTTGTTGTTCAGACGAATCATTTCAAAAGAGATTTATTGGTTATACATTTCTGTATCTAAATGTTGCACGAATAGGTTAGTAAAGTTGCTATAAATTTGGTAGTTGCTTTAAATTAAAAGTAAAATATATGTTATTAATAATGATGATTTCCTTTTTGTTTTTTATGTTTGTATTTCCTGAACCACAAAACATTTCGCAGGTAATGATAAGGTAACTTTTCTTTTTGTAAATTTTATCATGCTGTGTATGGTTAACTTAAAGAAAGTTTTAATGTAGCAATCGATTTTTTGTATTTTTGTTGAAATGAATGTCCGTTATTCAGAGTGAATAATATGGAAAGACGTATGTGGGACTTGTACTCGAAGAAATTGGGGATGTCCGTTAAGGGAGGTTTTACATAAATTTTGTTTTTTATTTAATAACATTACTTTTTGATTTAGGCTTCAGTTATTTCTTTATTACTGTAGTTACATTTCATGAAGAAATTCATTTTGTAACTCTCCTGGTGCTGCTTGTCAGTCTATTGCTGCATGAAAATTTGATCCCCTCTTTTGAAGGTGTAACATAGTTAAAGTGAGTTTCCCTCTATTTTCCCCTTAATAAGCTCCTAACAAAGAGTAAGTATAATTTTTTTCAGCATTTTTATTTAAAAAAAATGTAATTGAAAAATATCAGGTTTTTGGAAAATCACCCAAATTTGTGTGATATCTTAAATAACAAATGGTTATTAGTCTTTTGAGTTATTATTTTCAATTAAATGTATGATGTCTGGCCATGTCTGGTCTGTGCTAATTCTATATTAGCTACCAGTTTTTTTTGGCACTCTTGGCTTCCTTAAGATTTTTTCCATCTCCAGCTCAGTCACTTTCCTATGCCGGGCTGATGAGTGCTAATAAGCACGAAACTGCAGTCTTCAGCTGGAAATGACTGAGCTGGTGGTGTATTTTATGTAAATGTATAAGTTGCCAAATGCTGGGCAAATTAAACGTTTTTCGTGTAATAGCACATACTTTTAAATGGATCATCATGTACAATTTAAGAGTATGTACAGAATTTAAATTATTATAGAATTTAGTAAACTATTGCAACGTTTAGTGGCACAAAATTCCAGATTACAGAATACACATAGTTCATGATTACAAGAGGGAACCCCCTTCTCAATTCAAAATAAGTGAGCCTTCCACAAACTCACTTATTCAAAAATTCCGTGCAATTAAACTTTGCTACTGTCTGACCACGGATTGTATGGACAGACAAACATCCGTTTTACAGCCGGAAATGGACGCATCTATTATTTTTTAGCGAGCCAGCTTTTGCAGAAGCAGAGTCTCATTCAAATGAGCGGAATACCGGCATCAAATTGTTACTTTCTCCCCTCATTCAGAAAGATTCGTCCTATCTGGACGTTTGAAAATTCCATACAACCCGTGGTTGTATGGAATTTCTTATTTCTCTTTCCAAGCTCAAAGGTTAAGATTGAACTTTATTCTGTGAGTCTCTTTCCTGATCTACATTTTAGAAAAGATTGATTCAGTTATTAGACGGAAACTATATGGACATTAATTCTTGTCCTTTCATTTACAAAGATTATTCCGCCAAAGACTCAGATTTTTTTTAAAGCAGAAAACAAATTCAGGAAGTCCAACAACAAAGTGTGCACCACTCCATTTTCAACTTGGAGATAAATAAAAAATCCCCAAAGAACCCCTGCACCACAGCGACCATGGTTTTTGAGAAAAATATGAAGGGAAGTATAAAAAAAATAGAATTTTACTTTGGGCAATTCCACGGATACTGACAGTTTTAGAGAAAAACAGTAAGTATTTTGTAACGTTCAACACAAAATACACGTTGTGCACACAATCATTTCTCCTGAAGTAGTGTATGTTTTAAGCTGAATTTGATGGTCTAATTGAATTCTCAAAACATATGTTGGTTGATTTAAAAAAAAGGAAAAAAAGGTTAGAAACACGGCGACTGACTGACATTTTAAAAAGTACCATGTCACTCAGTTACCGAGCTTTTGATTTTTTTCAATCATCCAAAATGTATTTCAAGAAGACTATACCATTGAATTCATCTGAAACGAGCTGATGTGTGCCTCCCATGACTTCTTTTTACTCCAATTTAATGTAATTTTCCCATTACTGGTAATTTTAATGTGATTCAAAAGTGTTTACTCTCTAAATATCACCAACAGTGGCCAAATTAAAACCAGATTTTAAAAAAAATCGCCAAATGTGTTGCCAAGTTGGCGATAAAACTTGGCGACCAAAAGACTGGCGATATATTGCCAAGTGTCCGCCTTATTGTAACACCAATTGAGTTTACATCGAAATAAACAATGATTTCCCCCCCAAAAAAGGGGTAAAAGACCCCCTTAGCAAAACCCGAATGCAACCAAAAGAGAAGGTGCACAACTAGACCTCACTAGGAGTCAACGTACCAAATTTCAACTTTCTAGGATACCGTTCTTGAATTATGCGACATACATACGCACATACGCACATTCATACATACGTACATACAGACGTCACGAGGAAACTCGTTGTAACTAACCCGGGAATCGTCGAAATGGATATTTCGCGTGTTTATACGATCTTAGGCACTTATCCACGTGTGGTCGAGTCAAAAAAAAAAAAAAAAAAACTCGACATTCATTCGGGGATGAGCAAAATGGAAATTAATGTCGATTTTTGAGTGAAAATTTTTTCGCGAATTCCATACTTCCTTTTTTGTAAAAGGAAGTAAAAATGTAATAATCCAGGACAAAAGATCAGTCGCACAACGTATATTTTGCGTTGAATGTTATTAAAAACGCACTGATGTGCTATTAAAATTTCAATCACTCAATCTTCTAATGTAAATATACGCAAATAACAAGCTAATGAGTTTAAAAAAAAAGAAATATTTGTGCATAAAAAATAAAATAAGAAATAACAACGTCAAATAGCAGAAATTGCAGATTACTGTGAGTTACTTTTATCGGATTACTTTTCATCCAGAAACTCACACTGATTTGCATTGAAAAAGGTGTTCCTTGTAACACCACAACACGTGTCTGCAGTAATTTACACTTTTTGTGCTTCATAACGTTGGTTAATTGATTATTTTATTTTCAGCACAAAGGTTTATTGATTATTTTATTCGCTGCTCTAGTTTTACTTCTGTCCACACATTTTAAAGATGTTTACGAAGCGTTTTGTGTGTATGACACAATACTATCTCGTGTATAGCATCTAGATCAATGTTTCCATTTAATTTTCCAAGGAAAAAAGTGTCTTTTGATTTAACGAAGATAATTTTAAAGAATGGCATAGATCGAAGCTTCAATGAACATTTTATGCAAATGCTTGAATATGTATGCATAAATTTCAAGCTTCCGTTTCCATGTGTATGTTATTTATCTCACATCAGAATGGTTCGTTAAATTCCTAATAGATTTTTTGATGGTCAATATTTCAAAATAGTACCCACGAATAAATGCAAATGTACAATTTTTAAAGAGTCTTCGTTATCAATGAATAAGGCTTGAAAAATACATTTGAAGAATTTTGAGGTTTCAATTTAATGAAGTGACGTTAAAAACATGAATTTTAAGATGAGGAATCTAAAGGTCACGCAAGTTGTTATGAAATAAACCGCAGCATAAGAATTTATGTTTTCTTAGCGTGCAAACATTACTTGCTTATTCCTATCTGAACACGCAACCGCTTATAAAAGCTAAAAGAAAATTCCCTTTGTCTTCAAACCCACTCATTTGCATTTTCAAACATTAGTTAAACAAAATATAACATGCACACAATTTAACCTTTGGATAACCTTGGATACATGTGGTTTTAATACTTGTACTCTTGTTGCAGTTTGATGTCCATTTTAATTGATGTTAATTGATGTCCATTTATGGAAAATAATATTTTATGTTAATGTTACGAGAGAAGAAGTCAAATACGTTTTTCAGCATATTAAATTTAATTACTCTTTACTTAAAAATTGTGTTATTTTGGACAACGTCAAAGATCTTTCCAGTAAAGGCAAAATCAAAGCAATATTTCTGTTAAAAACGTTATATATCTTATTATCTTTACTACGTTACGATGTACTTCAAGCATATTAGTCCTTCAAAGCTAACTAAGGTAAGTGAACACCCTAAATATTTTTTTCTTCAATATTCATTGCACCTTTCTGAACCTTTATACGATTACTGAACATCGCATAAATAACACATTTTGACTGCTTATTTGTTGAAAAAAAATAATAGTTTTTCTTTTTTTTTAAGTCCTATATTTTTAGCAAAAAACTACCATTTTCTTAGCACACTCTCAGTGCCTTCATATTTTTATAATTTTAAAAACCTTTTTGTGTCTATCTCTTTGCGAGATATCAGATAGTAATATGACCCTTGAGTTTGAAATTAATTAAGTAAAGACAGGTTTTATGGGTAAATGTTTGAAAATTCCCCCCGAAAAACGTGCTTTTTGTCTCTAATGCTAATTGATCATTATTTCAAAACCACATAATGTATGTACATTACTTTTTCGAGGTTTATACAACAAATTTGTATAATTACGGTGTTTGCAAAGTTTTAAATCTTTAAAGTTAATAAGTTAATACTTTTTTCGCGAGAGCTTTTGGCGTTAATAAAAACTTTCAAAGATACTTATGAGAAAATCAAAAAAGAAAAGTAAATTTCAGTTATAAGCAGTGCATTTGAGTTTAGTGAATTTCTACTAGTTTTATCAATAACTCGTCGATTTAAAAAAAAAACAATTACGGATTTAGAAATGAGAACAATCGGGCTATCTAAATTTCTCAAAATCGATTTTTTTTTTTCGAAAATTAGGGCATTCGCCTATCTTAATACCTACAACGAATTTCCTATCTTGAAATGATTGCTGAGTACCGTAGATGTTAATCGTCAATCATTTACACCCAAATGCGCACGTTGAAATCTGGCATCAGTGGACGGACTTTTAAGATGTTGAAAATCGATAACATTCATGTCATATGATTGTGTGGCATGAAAAATACGCCTTGAGTATTCGTTTCCCTTTGAATAATCTGGACCAAATAAAATTCCAAGTGCAGTTTTGCATCGATGAGAGTCCAGATAATTTAATCAGGTGTGAAAATCGTGAGTCAAAATTGTAGCGATAATGGCTATCCATCTATAGATGTGCCACATGAAAAAAAAAAAATGGATGCCACTAGGGGATTGCATTAAATTTGAAAATTCTTTAAAACCCTACACGCGAACATATGTGTAGATGAATGAATCATCATATATCCTCATAATTTTTATTAACATCAAAAAGAAACGAATAAAATATCTAGAAAATATTTTTGAGCTAAAATTATTAAACTGCACATAAAAGGAAACTAACAAATCCATCAATTGCATTAAAACGTATTTATAACTGGAAAATCTGATCATATTCTGCTACGACTGTCATAAATAGAGATAAAGACCAGAAAAATATTCCATGCGTAAATTTGGAAAGCAAGAACTCTGTCAATTATTTATTATTTTTAAAAGAATGGCAAGCAAAAGATCGCTGTTCAATAAGGCATTAAGTTACGTTCATAAACATGAAATCAATCTGCAACCAGTCAGTCAGTTGCAATCTATTTTTTCTTTTGTGGACATCCCTTTTTACTTCATTTTACGAAAAAAGGAAGTATTGTATTCGTGAAAAAAAAATTTCACTCAAAAATCGACCTTAATTTTCATTTTGCTCAACCCCGAATGAATGTTGAGGGTTTTTTTGGACTCGACCACACGTGGATAAGTTCCTAAGAACGTATAGACACGCGAAATATCCATTTTGATGATTCCCTGGGGCCGTGGTAGCCCGATCGGTAGAGTGTCGGATTTGGGGCCGGAGGGTCCTGAGTTCGAACCTCGATGGTCGAAGATCCACCGTCGTCATTAAAGGGGACTGGGCGACGTTAAATATGCTCGTGCTTTCAATGTCCTCCAAGTGAAACGATACCTCTGGGGGTGCTAGCACCAGGTAGCTATTACCTCCTGGTCTAGTTCTAAATTCTCATTAACTGTTCGATCTGATGATGGTGCTGCCATCTATCGGTATAAAAATAATGGAGGCAAGGCACTTAGTATGCAGTCCTCGACATAAATACAGTTGCAGTCAGTTGTGAATCGGAATCGGAATGATTCCCGAGTTAATTGCAACGAGTTTTCTCGTAACGTCCGTATGTACGTATGCATGTATGTGCGTATGTGGGTATGTGCGGATGTGCGTATGTATGTCACATAACTCAAAAACGGTATGTCCTAGGAAGTTGAAATTTGGTACGTAGAATCCTAGTGGGGTCTAGTTGTGCACCTCCTTTTTTGGTTGTATTCGGGTGTTTCTAAAGGGGTCTTTTGCCCCTTTTTGGAGGGAAATCATTGTTAATTTCGATCTAAACTCAAGTGGCATTATAATTTGGCGGACACTTGGCGATATATCGTCAGTCATTTGGTCGCCAAGTTTTGTCTCCAACTTGGCGACAAATTAGGCGATTTTTTTTAAAATCCGTTTTAATTTGGCGACTGTTGGTGATATTTAGAGAGTTAACTATTGAATCACATTAAAATTGCCTGTAATGAGGAAATGACATTAAATTGGAGTAATGTGATGCACGCATCAGCGCGTTTAATGAAATAATTTAAAAAAAAAATACTAGCTCACAGAGATACAAGGCGTGATCAAAAAGTTAATGGCTCTTAATAGCAGCATTAGCTGAATCTGCATATATGATGTGATGTTCTCCGATAGCGTGATGAATAAGCAGACTGCACCTTTGACTTGTTAGTACGCCACCAGCGTACTAACAAGTCATAAGCTGGTTTATGTTTATTGGGTATATACCAGTATTGTATATATCCGGTGTATTGTGTATATACGTACCACGGATTTCCAAATGATGAGTTCATTTCAAACTTTTTTCAAGATAGATGAGTCAAACAGATTTTATTAATTAACGAAATATAACTCGTTTATTTAACCTTATTAACATATTTTGTGGGAACTAGTAGCGCTCATAGGAATTTTTCAAGGGGGCGGGGGTCCAGGATTGTAGATCTACCATTCTCATATCATACTTCAACAAGCATCCAATCATGTTCTTCTGATTTTATCGGTTGTCGGAAATAAATAACATGGAAAAAAATATTGAAAAATTACTTAGCTTTAGATAATAAAATAAATCTTTTTGCAGCAAGTACTTAGTTAAAACACCAGAAAGCACAAGAATAAATGTATTTACTTTTATCATAGTTAAAAACCAAAATAGCGAAACAAAATCATCATTACAGACCAATTTATGTTATCATATAGTTCCGATCTGCAGGGGAAGAAAGAAAGAAAATTAATTGATTTTTTTTTTTTAAATTTATTAAATCTTAAATTACTGTTGCCTTAGCTTGGAAATATTTATGTACTACGTGCATAGTATTATAGTCGATCAAAAAATTTCAAGGGCTATGGAAAGGGTCTGAACCCCCTGGATCCACCCCTTGTGTGCGCCACTGGTGGGAACCAAAAATATTTGACTAAAAAAATGCATAATTTCTTGAAAAATAAGTTTAAAAGAAAACGTTAAAATGTTTTTCAATCCAGGAAATATGTATACTCACATTAAATTTTACGTGAATACACAAAATTAGAAGTTGATTCATTTATTCTTGTCTTTCTCCTAGTCTACCTTGCATAAGACGATGATTACGTTTTAATCTGTTGACCATTGTCTCAAAATTAAAAACTGTTCCCAAACTCTCAAAATGACAAACTAAACTGTTGCGAATTTTAAAAAAAAGAGATGAAACTCTGAAGCAAGACTGAAGCAAGTTCAGCGATTTTTGAAACTGCTGAAAATTTTCATTTTTGAAAATCTCCGAAATTAGAATAAGTTTGGGGAACTTTTTAAGTTTAACCTTTATATTTCTGCACGTTCATTAAAAAGGGCTCTTGTAAGTCTGATGACTTAAATGTATGTTTGAGTTTTATTCATATTTTTTAGCTATTGTATACAGTAGTATCGTTTTTTACCCATTGTTCGGATTATCCGCGGCTTTCGCTTATACGCGGTTACCGTGCCACCCTATTCCGCGGATAATCGGGAGTTTACTGTATTTGACTTAAGAACTCGAAAACAAGCAAAGCTGCTTTATTAAAACATTATTAGTTATACTTATTCCATACCTACCAAAGATTTTTAAGCAGCATAATGCTTTTCGTGGATTTTTTTAAATAAATTTTTGAAAAGTAATTAGTAAAACCAATCAGCATACTCTACTGTCTTAAGTATACAACTTTTAAAAACATTTCAAGGCACGTTTCTGATGATAATTCGTTATTCACGCATACTGGCATTTATAATTAGATGAAATAAAATGATATGACCTGTTACACTTTCACAAAAACAGCTTAAGTTAAGTTAATTATTATACTGTGTTGAAAACGCTTACAACTTGTATACATACAACTTGTGCTCACTCTTTGAATAAAGAATCATTATCGAGGTAAATATTATCATATTAGACTAAATATTTAAATAGATATCATAATTAGTTTAGGTACATATTTATTTTTATTCAATTCAAATTCTCAAAACTTTTGAAATGAAATAATTTCCTACCAGAATTTAAACACACAAACACGCACAACGCAAATTTATTGTCGGGTACTTTTTTTATAACCGCTTCTAATTTACTAAAAATGTAAACTAACATTAATACATTTATTTATCGCCCACAACTTTTTGTAAAAGAAACTTCCTTTTCTAATATTGAACTTGCTCAGGACAACTATCAAACATAAATGTAGTATTAGATAGATCCACAACGAGACACCAGTTCCAACATTAAAAAAAGAAGGGAATCTTCACCTTTATCTCTACATAGTATAAAATGAAGTCCCCAAAAAGCGTCTGTTTGTTTGAACTCGCAAAACTCGAGAACTACCCGGCCGATTGCGCTGAAATTTTCACAATTTGTTCCTTTAAGTCCTGAGAAGGTTTGCAGACCAGTTCGAATAAAATTCGATGAATAGTTCTTTTTTTATTGCAATTTACGTCCAATTTTCACATAAATTCTCAAATATGGGGGTGAAAAGTTACTTGCACACAGTGTTGGGCATTAATCAACTAAGTCCTCTATCGACTAAAGTAATCTGACTCCCATTTAGTTCAGACTAATATTTTAAAAATTTAATTCAATTGCACACGAAGATTAACGTTAGTTTAAACTAACTCGTTAGTTGACTAAAAAAAACTAATTTAGTTCAGATTGATTTAGTTCAGATTAAAGTAATCAGATTGAATTTAGTCAAACTAATTTAATCAGATTGATTTAGTCAACTAAAGTAATCAGATTAAATTTCGTCAGATTAAAATTTATACTAGATCTAATCAGATTGAAATAAATCTATACTGTTAAAACTACAGATTGCGTTTGGATTCTTTAAGGGGTTCCTTTCTCTTCTCCCCCCCCCCCCAATGAATATTAAGAAGCTCCTAATGTGTTACGGGGAGACATTATGGGTTTGGGGCTGCCCCCCTTACCGATTTAAGACCTTAAAAAATCAATAATTTTTAAAAACACCCCCTTTGGAGTGACGCAGTTTGCGACATGACCCACACTACCCCCCCCCCCCATTTGGTACACAATACTGCTTTTGGTCTTCCTTATCTTTATCTTCTTTATCTTTACTAATAATAAAGCTGAAAGTCTCTCTGTCGGAAGGATGTCTGGATCTCTGACGCGCATAGCGCCTAGACCGTTCGGTCGATTTTCATGAAATTTGGCACAAAGTTAGTTTGTAGTATGGGGGTGTGCACCTCGAAGCGATTTTTCGAAAATTTGATTTTATGAATTTTCTATTAAAATTTTAAGCCTTTTACACATAATCTCTACTAATAATAAAGCTGAAATTCTCTCTGTCCGGAGGATGTCTGGATGTCTGGATCTCTGTGACGCGCATAGCGCCTAGACCGTTCGGCTGATTTTCATGAAATTTGGCGCAAAGTTAGTTTGTTGCATAGTGGTGTGCACCTCGAAGCGATTTTTCGAAAATTCGATTTTGTTCTTTTTCTATTCCAATTTTAAGCCCATTTTTCGCAGAAATTTAACAAAATGGGAAAGAATTTGTTCTGAAAATTATCTTTCTTTATCTTTCTTTTCTTTACTTCTTTATCTTTCTCCTTTTCCTTTCTTTTTAAACAACAAACCTGAAAGTCTCTCTGTATGGATGTTTGGATCTCTGTGACGCGCATAGCGCCTAGACCGTTCAGCCGATTTTCATGAAATTTGACACACAATTAGTTTGAAGCATGGGGGTGTGCACCTCGAAGCGATTTTTCGAAAATTCGATTTTATTAATTTTCTATTAAAATTTTAAGCCCTTTTTCACATAATCTTTACTAATAATAAAGCTGAAAGTCTCTCTGTCTGGAGGATGTCTGGATGTCTGAATCTCTGTGACGCGCATAGCGCTTAGACTGTTCGGCCGATTTTCATGAAATTTGGCAAAGTTAGTTTGTATCATGGGGGTGTGCACCTCGAAGCGATTTTTCGAAAATTCGATGCGGTTCTTTTTCTATTCCGATTTTAGGAACAAAATTATCATAAGATGGACGAGATTACCATAACGTGGAACCATAACATGGGCATAAGCCAATTGGCGATAAAATTCACCATACATTATTTGTAAATATACAGGCGGACCAAAAGACCTTTTAATTTTCTATTACGGGCAAAGCCGTGCGGGTACCACTAGTACTGGAATAAAGGCTTGATTTTTTTCATATCCAGATAGCCGATGCCTATTCCCTATTGCAGTTACTTATATGAGGGGATGCCCCCCTCTCAAAAAGAAATTCACTCCACTCAAATTATGGGGGGTGGTTAAAAACGCGAAAATTTTCCAAAAACAAACCTTAAAATTTTGAAGTCTGCGCCACCCGCCCCACTAACCCCCCCCCCCCCCGTAGGCCACACCGCTTCTGATCTTATTCGAATAAAATGCTTGAATTTTTTTATCCAGATGGCCGATGCTTGTTCTGTTTCAAAGTAACTTACTTAAGGGGATACCCCCCTTAGATTGAACCCCCCTCAAATTACGAGGAAAGGGGGCTCCCCCCAAAAAAACATAAGTACAATTTTTTTTCAAAAACAAGCGCTAAAAATTTTAAGTTTGAACCAACCTCTCCACTGACCACGCCCCCCCCCCCCATAGACCACACTGCTTCTGATCTTATTGGAATAAAGTGCTTGAATTTTTTTTATCCAGACGGCTGATGCATGTTCTCTTTCAGAGTAACTTGCGTAAGGGGATACACCCCTTTAAATAGAAACCCCCTCAAATTACGGGGAGTTCCCCCCACCCCCAAAAAACTCATTAAAACACGAAAATTTTTAAAAAACAAATCTTAAAAATTCGAAGTTTGCGCACCCCGCCCCACTACCCCCCCCACCCGGAGGTCATACTGCTTCTGATCTTATTAGAATAAAATGTTTGAATTTTTTTTATCCAGATGGCCAATGCCTGTTCTGTTTCAGAGTAACTTAATTAAGGAGATACCTCCCTTAAATAGAAACTGCCCTCAAGTTATGGGGGGTGGGGGACTCTCCCCCCCCCAAACATTGTAAACGCTAAAATTTTTCAAAAACAAGCCCTAAAAATTTTACGCCACCCGCTATACTGACCACGCCCCCCCCCCCCCCCGTAGACCACACTGCTTCTGGTTTTATTGGAATAAAATGCTTGAATTTTTTAAATCCAGATGGCTGATGCATGGTCTGTTTCTGAGTAACTTACCTAAGGGGATACCCCTCCTTAAATAAGAAAGTTCCTCATATTCTGGGGGGCTCCCCCACCTTCAAAAACCTATTAAAAACACGAAAATTTTTCAAAAACAAACCTTTCAAATTTGAAGTCGGCGCCACGGACCCCGTTAGTCTGGATCACCGGATAATCCGGCTCGATCGATTTGACCGATTTCCCTTTATATTTAAAGAGCGATCGTCAAAATTCCATAATAATTATTTATTTAACCCTCTCACGGGCAAGACCGTGTTATGTCGTTGGTTGAGTTCCCTTTTCTTCGCAATGCAACTTTTGAATCAATTTGTTTTACTCGATAGGGAAAAAATTGAACTATCACAGGAGAAGATTACAGACTTTGTAGACATGTTTACTGTTTATTTGTAATTCTATGTGTTTCCTTTTAAGATGATTTTCAGTGAGTATGTTTTGTTTTTTTCATTCTCCGGATTTTCGATATTCCGGAATGGGTCGGATTCCAATTAATTCGAATTATCGAGGTTCTACTGTAATGCCCCTCCCAAAAAAAAGAAAAAATTCAAAAAGATTATTACATTTTCTCATGGTTTCGATATTTTTTTGTATTTTTCAAGCAAATAACGTTCAAAATTTTCCTCGCGGTGTGGGGGGGGGGGGGAATGGGTTCTGACCTTCATGACCCCTCTTTGTATCTGCAATTGACATACACTTGGACATAAAAATATACATTTGTACACCAATATACTCGGGATAACAAGTTACACTTATATACTCGTATATAAACGTATTTACTTGTGTTTGCACGTACTTTGATGTACATACACGTGGCAAATACAAAATTAGTGTGTAAACGTATATACTCGGATTAACACGTTTACGCGCATGCTCGTATATACACGTACTTACTCGTATATACACGCATTAACTCGTGTATGCATCATAAATATGTATTTTAACTTACAAATACAAATGTGCGTCTGTACACGAGTATACTCGGGTTAAACAAGTATCTACACGCATATTCTCGTCTGTACACGTACATACTCGAAAATACAAGTATTTTTTCTTATATGTACGCATGAATATATATATACACGTTTAAAAGCTAATTTACCTCTGTACACGAGTACACTTGGGGTAAAACGTATCTATACGCATATTCTCGTGTGTACAAGTACACACTCGTATATACACGTATTTACTCGTGCAAAAATGCATAAATATGCATATACGCGTAGAAATACAAATGTACCATTGTACACGCGTATACTCAGATTAAACACGTTTCTATACGTCTTTTCTCGTGTGGAATCGAACTTACTCGTTTGTACACGTATTTTCTCGTATATGCATGCATAAATATGTATATAAACGTTTAAATACAAATTTACCTTTGTACGCGAGTTTAGTCGGATTAACACGTATCCATACACAAATTCTAGTATGTACACGAACATACTCTTATATACCAGTATTTACTAGTGTTTGCACACATAAATAAGTATACAGGATGTATCAGTACAGCGTTTACATACTTTCTATGCAGATACAGTGCACCTAGACGCGATAGTGACGACACAAAG
>NC_072735.1:13257615-13339528 GCF_026930045.1 Uloborus diversus
TACACGTACTAACTCGTGTATGCACGCATAAATATGTATTTTAACCAAAAATACAAATGTACCTCTCTACTCGAGTATACTCGGGTTAAACACGTATCTATACGCATATTCTTGTGTATGCACGTACATACTCGTATATACTTGTATTTTCTCATGTATGCACGCATAAAAATGTATATGCAATCTTAAATATAAATGTACCTCTACACATGAGTATACTCGGTGTAACATTTATCTATACGCATATTCTCGTGTAAATACAACGACCTCTACACACGAGTATACTCGGTGTAACATTTATCTATACGCATATACTCGTGTGAATACGTACATACTCGTATTCTCTTATATGCACGCATAAATATGTATATCCAAAGCAAATTTCTCTGTACACGAGTATATTCGGGGTAACAAGTATCTATACACATATTCTCTCGTGTGTTCACGTAAATACTAGTTTATACACGCATTTATTTATGTATAAACGCACAAATATGCATATGCACATAGAAATACAAATGTACCATTGTACACGAGTATACTCGAGCTAAAAAAAAAAACCTAGACATCTATTCTTGCTTGTACACGAACTTACTCGAATATACACGTATTTTCTCGTATATGCATGCATAAATATGTATATATACGTTTAAATACAAATTTACCTCTGTTCACGAGTATACTCGGATTAAAACGTATCCATACGTATATTCCTTTGTGTACACGTATGTACTCGTGTATACATGTATTTACTCGTGTATGCACAAATAAATTTGTACATACACTTAGAAATTAAACATATCTCCGTGCACGAATATACTCGGGATAACACGTATTTATACGTATAAACTCGTGTTTACAAATATGTATCGTATATACACATATTTACTTGTGTTCACACGTACTTGTAGGTATATACACGTAGAAATACAAAATTCCTGTATACACGAATATCGTCGAGTCAACACGTATATACACGTATATGCACAAAAATACTCGTATATACACGTATAACTCGTGTGCATAAATATGCATTTTAACGTACAAGTACAAATTTACCTCTGTACACGAGTATACTCGGGTTAAACACGTATCTATACGCATATTCTCGTGCGTACATGAACTTACTCGTATATACTTGTCTTTTCTCGTATATGCACGCATAAAAGTGCATGTACTAGATTAAATACGAATTCACCTCTGTGCACGAGTATACTCGGGTTAACACGTATCTATATGCATATTCTCGTGTGTACTCGAACATACTTGTATATACACGTACTTTCTCGTATATGCACGCTTAGATATGTATATAAACGTAGAAATACAAATGTACTTCTTTACACGAGTATACTCGGGGTAACACATATCTATACGCATATTCTCATGTGTACACGTATATACACGTATCTTCGCTTGTGTGCACGCATAAATATGTATATACACAATTAAAAGCAAATTTACCTCTGTACACGAGTATACTCGGGGTAACACGTATCTATACGCATAATCGTGTGTACACGTACATACTCGTATATACACGTATTTACTCGCTTATAAACGCATAAATATGCACATACACGTAGAAATACAAATGTGCCATCTTACACGAGTATACTCGGGTTAAACACGTATCTATAAGCCTATTGTCGTGTGTGCACGTACTTACTCGTATATACACGTATTTTCTCGTATATGCCTGCATAAATATGTATATACACGTTTAAATAGAAATGTACCTCTTTACACGAGTATATTCGGGGTAACACATATCTATAAGCATATTCTCGTGTGTGCACGAACATACTTGTATATGCACGTACCTTCTCGTATACGCACGCTGGAATATGACGTAGAAATACAAATGTACCTTTTTACACGAGTATACTCGGGGTAACACGTATCTAGACGCATATTCTCATGTGTACACGTACATACTCTTATATACACGTACATACTCGTATATACACGTATTTACTGGTGTATGCACCCATAAATATGTATATTTACTTAAAATTTCAAATATACCTCCGTACACGAACATACACGGGATAACACGTTTATATACGTATATACCCGCACGTAGTCGTATGTACACGCATTAACTCGTGTATGCTTGCATAAATATATATATACACGTAGAAATACAAATGTGCCTCTGTTCATGTGATATTTATATTTTACGAATGTAATCTGAATTAAAAAAGTAATCAAATCAATTTGATTACTTTTAATCTGATTACTTTTAGTCTGACTAAATTCAATCTGATTAATTTAATCTGAACTAAATCAATCTGAACTAAATTAGTTTTTTTAGTCAACTAACGAGTTAGTTTAAACTAACGTTAATCTTCGTCTGCAGTTGAATTAAATTTTTAAAATATTAGTCTGAACTAAATGGGAGTCAGATTACTTTAGTCAACTAATCAATCAATTACAAATTTAGTTGATGCCCAACACTGCTTGCACATATTAATATTACATATCGTTAAAAAGGGTAAAATTTTCCGCGTTCTACGCAATTTGTTTCAATGTTTTAATTTTGTTATGGCGGGAGTTATTTGCGTTTTTAGCTCGAATTTTTTTAGGCTTAGCTGAAATTTAGGCATTACTTTCTTCATCAAATAAATCAATAAAAAGTGAAGGAATTGTCCCACAGCTTTCTTTTTGACGCCATTGGAAAACGGGACCTTTTTTACTCCAGATCTAACTCGACCTATGGTCGAAAAAATAAGCTTTTATCTCAAACGGAAAAAAAGTTACAAGCCTTTTTAAATCAAGTTTAAGAAATCTCGATTCCATTCAAATTGTGAAACATTTTCTTTCGCATTTTAATTCGTCAAACTTATTTTATTTTGTGTTTCCATGGTTACGCATTTTAAATCCATCTTTCTGGATTTAATTTCTTAAAAGTATTTTAATATCTGTCGTCATTGTTTGGAAGGGAAACTATGATGTTTTTTTTTATATATTTTTTACGCCTGATTGTTGAATATACGTCACTTGACTCAATTTTTATTTTCAAGGTAGACCGGGCAAAGCCGGGCAACGCAGCTAGTCTTTACTAATAATAAAGCTGAAAGTCTCTCTGTCTGGATGTCTGGATATCCGGAGGATATCTGGATGTCTGGATCTCTGTGACGCTTTTAGCGCCTAGACCGTTCGGCCGATTTTCATGAAATTTGGCATAAAGTTAGTGTGTAGCATGGAAGTGTGCACCTCGAAGCAATTTTTTGAAAATTCGATGTGGTTCTTTTTATATTCCAATTTTAAGAACATTTTCTGGAGCAAAATAATCATAAGATGGATGAGTAAATTACGAAATTATCATAACGTGGAACCGCAACATGGGCTCATACCAATTGGCGAGATACAAAATTATCATAACGTGGAACCGTAACATGGGTACAAGCCAATTGGCGAGAAAATTCGCCATACATTATTTGTAAACATACAGGCGAACCAAAAGACCTTTTAGTTTTTCTATTTCGGGCAAAGCCGTGCGGGTACCACTAGTCCGAAATAAAATGCTTACTGTGAAATGTAAAACGCAAACAACTGCAAATTCCAATCAAAAAATGTAAGATGACTTTCTTTTATGTGACGCAAACTTATGTTCATTTACCTGCGAAATTTCCCTATCCTCCTGCATTTAATGTCGGCTAATAGTTGAATCGTAGTATCTAGTCATACTACATCTGTGATACAAAATGCATACGATAAAAAATAACGTTACATTCGTGCTGCGTATTTTATTGCAAGTGGTATGGCGCCTAACTGCATGCTTCAGCAAAAACTAAGCCTTGAGGAAACGCATTTTTTTTTCTTCATGCAGCAGATGTAATTAGTGCACGTCTTTTCAAAACAGCTCGAAACGTATCATTGTTCATTATCAAAATAATTGGAAAATATGTATCTATCTTCTCTGATAACATAGTACAAATTGTGTCCTACTCTATCAATTTGAATTTGTGATTTGAATAATTATTTTATAATAATTCTGAATTTTAATAACTCACAGATTAATTCTTTCTTTTCTTATTCTTCATTTAATTTAGTATACTCAAGCACGTTTGAAGTGTACGTTAGAAGTAACTCGTAATTTATAAAGGGTGTAAAAATATTTTTCTTTGTCACAAGTTTTCAGGTCGTGTAAAAACGCAACGGAGGAGAAAAAAGAACATCAATTTAAATTATATCTTTTGCATAAAAATTTATTTAAAACTACAACTTATTACACAATTCTTCCAGAATGGTTTTCTTACACACCATCTTTACTAATAGTAAAGCTCAAAGTCTCTGTGGATCTCTGTGACTCGCATAGTGCCTAGACCGTTCGACCGATTTTCATGAAATTTGACACGAAGTTAGTTTGTAGTATGAAAATGTGCACCTCGAAGCAATTTTTCGAAAATTCGATTTTGTTCTTTTTCTATTTCATTTTTAAGAAAATTTCCGGAGCAAAATTATTATATGATGGACGAGTAAATTACGAAATTATCATGACGTGGAATGGGAGAGCAAATGAGCATAGCCACTTGGCGAGAAATTCGTCATCCATTATTTGTAAATATACAGGCGAACCGAATGACCTTTTAATTTTCAACTATGGGCAAAGCCGTGCGGGTACCACTAGTCTAACATAAAATGTGGCTCATTTTTCAAAATCTGTTATTGCATTCTGAAAGACAAGAAATGAGCAATTACATTGGATCTGTCAATATTTTAAGGAGGACTAAGTAGTATAATTTCACTGCTTAATTAGTCAGATTTGCATTAATTATGAATTCGTTTTCCTTGAAATCACGCCCAAAAAAGTAGTTGTAGCATCTGTCTTTCATTTTATGTTTCTCATGCAACTTTTTTTCATGGTTAGAACGATCTTTCAAAGTCTTAGTTATCCTTGTACACCAGAAGCTCAAAAACTTGTCATATACCCGACACTCTTTGAAGCATTATTGTTTTCTCTCGGTATTCCAGCTCATACGTACTGATTTGGATATCTTGAAACCATTAAAAGGTTGCAGAATCCCAGGGTGTCGCGGTACCCACTTTGGGATCCAATGCACTATACAACCCAAATTCATTTTTAAAAAAAATGAATTTTGACCTATTAAATTCAAATTATATTTTTCGCAATCACGAGTGTTTGTGTGTATGTAGGCGTGTGTGTTTATGTGTGTGTGTGGGTATGTGTGTTTGTGTGTAGAGGGTATGTGTATGTGTGTGTAGGCATGTGTGTTTATGTCTGCGTGCAGGTATGAGTGTGTGGGTAGTTGTGTGTATGAGTGTTTGTGGTAAGGGGGGAATGTGTATGTGTGTGTAGGCATATGTGTTTGTGTCTGTGTGCAGGCAGGAGTGTGTGGGTAGTTGTGTGTAGGTGTGTGTGTGTATGTGTAGGTGTCTGTATGTATGCGTAGGTGTCTGTATGTATGCGTAGGTGTCTGTATGTATGCGCAGGTGTCTGTATGTATGCGTAGGTGTCTGTATGTATGCGTAGGTGTCTGTATGTATGCGCAGGTGTCTGTATGTATGCGTAGGTGTCTGTATGTATGCGTAGGTGTCTGTATGTATGCGTAGGCGTCTGTATGTATGCGTGTGAATGTATGTTTTTGAGTATGTGAATGTGTTTGTGTATGTGTGTGTAGGTGTATGTATGTGTGTATGTGTTTTTCGTGTGTGTTTATGTGTTTTTCGTGTGTGTGTACGTGCGTGTGAGTATGCGTGTAAGTGTAGGATATTGACGCAAGCTCGTTACGGTTCTCGCTAGAGGAGCAGCATCGTGAGGTGGCCGGTCGACGGTGGTGTTGCAGATGGTGCTGGCGGGAAAATAAAATCATAGCACATCAAAACAGTCAAATAAAAGCAATAAGCAATCATGAATGCTCAATAATAGAATATCTGAACTGTTTAAACAAAACTCGTCCCTGAGTCGGGGAAAATGAACGCATGCAAATTAAAAAGAACAAAACACGTTATTCGTGAATGGTAAATCAATTTCAAGAACTTTGCTGACATTTTAACAACTTATGGGTCATTAACACATAGGAAAAATTGATTAATTTTTCACATGGGTAAAAAAATTAGAAATATCCTTTCATTACATGTGACTTTTAAAAAAGTAGAGAAAATATTTGCATACCTGTTAACCAATAGTTTGTTACAAGTATGATGCTTGGCGCTCGGATAATTTTACGCCCTTTTAAAAAGTTTTTATTGCTAAAATTAGGTCGTCAATGTGATAAATAGGGAAAAAACGAAGTTAAATATTGTATCATTGTATCATTGTATTAAGTTAGAAAAAAACATTCCAACTCATTCCAAATGAACGTTTTACAATCTACGGTATGTAAGATTTTAAAGGAATATAGAAGGACTGACCAACTAAAAAGTAACCGAATTGAACAAGGTATGTAGAAAAATTGTAACAACTGGCAGAGATGAACTAAAATTAAAGTGAATCGTCCAAAATAATAGTTGGAAAACGCTTCTTACGTCCATAGGTGTTGAAAAAAATCTACAGTTATCGTGTCCTTGCCAACTACACTTGGATTGTTGCAAGGGAGCCCATATGCAGAATTTTAAGGGAAGGGGGAGCTCATATATTATCACCATGGTTTAGCAGGATATTTTCCTCATAGAAACCGGTTTCAGTACAGATTACAGTTATTAAAATTTAACATTTTTAATAACTTACACTCATTAATTGCTGTAGAAGAAATGTTTTTACATTTTTGCAAAGAAAATAGTACTAAAAGCAAGGCAGTTCTAATTTCAAAGAAGGGGGGGGGGCTTGAGCCCCCACTTTACTAGGACTCGACCGATGCATCGGCCTGGCCGATGCATCTGCGCCGATGGTTCAACAATTTAGCCATCGGCATCGGCATCGGCGGCCGATGCTAACTTGCAGGAAACATCAGCCCATCGGCCTTAAAAAACGTCGAAAGCCGATGGAATTGGCCAATGTTTTTGAAAAAAAAAAGGACCTTTGTTGTTTTACTTTTTAATACAAAGTAAAATGAGTTATTGTTTTCATATAAAATTGTTTACTTAAATTTCAGTATGAATTTCTATTTTAGTCATCCCTGGAAGAGTTTTAACACTGCATTCAGGTACCAAACAAGTTAATTATTGCGTTGTTTCTCCGCATTTGGGGTGTTCCAGTTGTGCACTTCCCTTTTTGTTTTCGATCGGGTGTTCTAAAAAGCCTATTTACTCAGTTTGTTTTGTGGCTATTAATTACTTATTTCAATGGAAAACTAATATAGCGTCTCAGACTGACGATCATTTGGTGATATATTGCCGAATTGGAGACTATGGAAAGAAATATGAGATGGCGAAACCGGTTTTGTTTCATTTTGTTAGATTACCGTTGAACCGACGGTAATTTTTAATTTTTCGATATTTGTAATATGTATCAAATTCATGCAGTATTTTCTGTATCGCTTCGGCGGAGCTACAAGTTTGGGGCCCGTCGAAATACATTTGGGGCCCTATTTCTCTATCACAAAAGTTGTAAAACATTTATCATAAACATTTTTGCAACTCTTACGGTGCCCCTATGGTTATGGGGCATCTCGTGCAATTGCAACATTTCTGCTATATTTTAAATCCGCCACTGCACGTCAAAACAAACTTGGGTGCAAGTTTTAAAAAGGGTTTTCTGCTCAATGTTCATGATTATTTTGAACTCTATTTTTTACGACTATTTTTTGTATTTCCGAGAACACTTGTGTGCCTTTCTTCCCACTCCCTCAATTTCTGAAATTAAACTCTAGTTGTACTTCTTAGTTGTTTAAAACTAACACCATTCATAAAGTTAGATTTTTTTTCAAGTTTTATCTATTGCTTAGGAAGAATTTAGAGCATTTATGCAAGAAATTGATTAAAAACGTTTTGAATGGTGACATAATTCGGAAATCAAAGGGACTTTTGAATTTTGTCTTCGGAAGTGCTGAAGTAGATTCAGAAACTCTTCCGAGGCATTGGTGGTAGCGGTTCTGTACTAAAAAAATGAGGCCGAAGTTGGAGCCGAAGTTTAATGTTGTGAGTTACTCCAAAATCTGGGGTGACCCCCCCCCCCCTAACCTACCCTCGTCGTTTCAAGCAGTCCTTAAATATTTAGCGATTATTTATTTTAGTCAAGAAATGTCATTTTGCGTATTTCTTATACTTGTTTCACCTATATTTCGTAATGCGCAATCTTTTTTGCATCATTAATAGCGATTGATTTTTTTTTTCTGTTGTAAGTAACTATTTTTATGTTTTTATATAAAATCAATTAATAAGTTATTTTTGTTTTCATCATATTTTTAATAGTATGTTATAGAAAAGTTTCAAAGATTTTCCATTATGCATTTTTTTTAAATTTCAGAAAATTATTGTTAAATTTGAAAAATTTAATTTGAACTTATTTGTAATGTTTCATAAAAGATTAAACAATCAAATTGTTCAATATTACGTGTACAAACATCAGATCAAGTAGTATATGTATTCAGTTATTAACATGGGGTAAATATTGAGTTTGTTTATTGAGCTGCGTTTTAAGAACCTCGCTCTTTTCATGGCTATTTCTTTTTTTTCGCAAAATTTATGTCACTGTTATAGCTTTTATGAAAAATGCAAACTTTTCTGTTCATAAATTTTAAATAAGTATAAAAATATTCCTATTATGATTTAATATTGTAATTTATCTGTTACCTTTTTTGTTAAATTTAATGACTAAAAAATGTCTACGTGCAATCTTTCCACTTTAATTGCGTAATTTGTTGACGGTTTGATAGTTTTATTCTTATTTTTTTTTGAATGATTAAACAACATAATTTAATGTTTTTAACTATGTTTGGTGTACCTAAATCGATACATTATTACCATATTACTGAAATCTTAGTTTTATGTTCAATTAAAAAAAAGAAAAATCAATTGGTTACTTAAACAGTCTCTTTGTTTTTCTTCCTTTTTTTTCTTTCTTTTTTTTTGGCTCTTCTTCTTTGTCTTCCATCATACAACAGTCAAAAAAAGAAGAAGCATAACTACACTCTATACAGATTGTACGTAGTAGGGGAAGCTGCTGTACCCACGGACAAAATTTACTTTTCAATTTTTGTTGGTCTCTGGGAATGGATAGTCGATCTTTTTTTTTTTTTTTTTTTGGTAGAACCTATAACTTATCATCTAATTTGACAATTTTTGTCAAGTGAAAATCTCAAAGCTTTCAACTTCAAAAAAGATTTCTTAAAAACCATCTTTTTTTTCCGTTTGTACAACACCCCGTTCACCTCGCGGACAGGTGCCTTTGTACCCATGGACATATAAAAAATAATATCTAAGTAGGTCTGAGGAACTCAATTATACTCAATACGTTTTCATAAGCCATTTTATATTGAAATACTTCAAACATCCACTGAAAATAACATCAAATAAAATATTCAACAGAAATTAAACTTTGAAAATTAATTGAAAGTTTTTCCCTTTTTAAAATTCTCCTTAATTTTTAAAATCAGTGAACTTAAAGAGTTCACTAATGTTAAAAATTAAGGAGAATTAAAAAAAGGGGAAAAACCTTCAATTAATTAAAAGTCATGACTCTTAAGAGAGTTACTGATGTTATGAATAATTAATATGTGTTTAAACAACAACAAAAGAAACATAAATAACTGGATTCATGATAGTATGGCTCTCTATGTACCTACATAATAACTTCAATTTATATGCAAATATCAACCTTTAACCAAAATTAACCCATTACAAAAAAACTCACTTTAGATTAAACCAAGAAAATCTAGAAAAGTCGATTTTAAATAAAAACAGGTAGGATTGATGGTATGTAGATCCTACAACAGGAGGAGGTTACTTAACACTATATCTTCAAGCCCTACTTCAAATTCATCATCATTGTTGAAAGCAAATTTCGGACGTTGATGACAAGGCATCATTTTGAGATACTTCACATTGTAAGAAGACTCAGGTGTGACCCAAGGAGACTAAAAATTGCCGTCCGTGGGTACAAAGGTACGCCATTTTGGTTTTGCAAGCCAGTCACATCGACAGGACCACAGTTTTACAACATTAAATATCAGAAACAAAACTTTCAAAATATAGGGAATCATGATGGCTACAACAAAAATGAATAATACAATCCACGACAGACGAAAAAAAAAGAAATTGCTCATGTTTTTTATTACTTAGGTCCTACTAAAGCCGAAAAAATGTGATAGAATCTTAAATGTTCGTTTGATGGTGCTGAAACTTCCTGGGATACTGGAAAGGACTGTGACACACACACGTTGAACCCCAATTAGGATCTCTGTTGATATAAACCGGAATTTTCCGACGAACGTCCGTAGGTACAACCGTCCGTTGGTACAGCAGCTTCCCCTACGATCCAAAAGTTTGGGGGACAAGCTGTATAAAACCTTACCCAGAATAGTTCACATTACCGAAGCACATCCACCTTCAAAAGGTCACCTTGAGGGACTATGTACTTCTGCCAGTGTTCATATAACTTTTGGAAACACTCCTAGCAGCCACTATTCGCTACCTTCTGTGATGCAGCTTTATCTTCTCCTGACGGAAGAAAGCGGCATCCATGCAAATGTTTTTTTGCTGAGAACAGGTAAAAGTCAGACGGAGCTAAGTCCGACGCAACGTTATGCTATTTGTTTGTCATATCAGAGTATAGACCAATCGAACCGTGCATCCTCTACATGAAAGCCGCCTTCTTCCCCACGATGAAGTTAAAGCAGCAGCGCAAGAGGCCTTACAGGAGGTTGCGATAAATGTCTTCCAGGAGTCCTTCTAAAAGCTATACGAACGTTGGCAGAAGTGCATAGTCGTTCAAGGTGACTATTTTGTAGATAGATGTACTTCGGTAATGTGAACTATTCAGGATAAGGTTTTATACAACTTGTCCTCGAACTTTTAGATCAAACTACATACGTATGAGTTTTCAACTTACTATTTCATAACGTTTTTGAGTGACGCAAGTTTACGCGCAAGAAGACATCACAAGAGAACTTGCGATAATGGGATTGTTTCCTTTAGTCAAAAGTAGTACTTTTTATCACTGAAATTCATAAACTAAGCAAAAAAAAAAAAAAACCATGGAACCAGAAAATACTTTCATTTTCCCAACAATTATTTTCGAAATAATTTTTTAAAATGTCCGATTTTTGAAACAAGGCGTGGTCAGAAATGATGCACTTTGCCGCATCCTTCTACCGCGATTCCACGTTATGATCATCAAGAAGCGAATTAAAATAGCGCTCTACGCTTGCTATCAACCATATCGTTGCCAATACACGTGTGTAAAGATACGAATTAAATATTTTGCTCTGTGAATGGCAGCACAGAATGGCATTTCATCATTTGTGATGTCATCGGACAGAAGCATAAACATTGAAAGCGCGCCGATTAATATTAAACTCAAACGAATTATTTAAAAAAATGATCAGATCCTATGTTTTTAAGCATGCTCTTTCAGAAAAAATACTTTTAAAATTTTGGAAACGACCCCATTAACTAAGGAGGCGTTCAAAATGGATATTTCGGTCATCTATATGTTCTTAGGTACAAATGCATGTACAGATGTGCCGACAAAAACTTGTGAAGTTTAAATTGGGTGATCGTAAAATAGAAATTAAGGTCGAAATCTCTTTTTTTTTAAATTTTTTGTGATTACAATTCCTTATTCGTAGAAAGGAAGTAAAGTGAATTGAATCAATGATCCTTTAAATCCCTGACAATCTTATCAATTTATTTCTGTTAGATTTTTTTGAGCTATCACGGTTGCTTTTTGTTCTCATTTGACTGTGCTTGACGTGACGCTGATTTTATTCTCCCCTCCCCGCCTCCCTCTGCAGCACTCCCGTCTACCGTCCTCTGCAGGCGCGGCTCCTCCGATCCTGAGCAATGTCCCCCGAAATCCACTTCTACTGCTCGGTGGCGTCCATGTCCTACACACGCTCATACACACACACACACACGCCTATGTGCATGCACAAGTCTATGCACACACAAGAGTACACATGCACAAGCGCCTACACACAGAGATAGACACACACGCCTACGTGTATGCACAGATCTAAGCACAAACAAGCCCACACATGCATGCGCGCCTGCATACACAACTATACACATGTAACCGGCCAGGAGAAGGGGGCAGGTTTGGGGGGAGAGGAACAGTTTCTAGAAACAATAACTCCAATGAGTAGGGTCCGTCGCAACTCGTGATTGCGAAAAATATAATTTGAATTTAAAATATCAAAATTCAAATTATTTTTTTTTTCATCGGCCAACGGCATCGGCCATCGGCCATCTTTGAACAATCGGCCAACAATCGGCATCGGCCCATCGGCCAAAAAATGCCATCGGTCGAGCCCTACACTTTACCTCCCCCCATATATGCGCCCTTAGATGGTTGCATAAACTGCATTGGCAATTGCGAATGTACGAAGTAAGACCAAAGATAAACATGAAGTAGAAACGTGCACGACTCTTTTGGAGCAAGGAGAAGCTCATACAGGGGCAACAATTTGAAAAAGTGAAGATTAATCTTTTTTCTTTTTTTTTTTTGAATCTATGAAAAAAAGGTGTTTGGTTTAGGCGTTAAAAAAATAAATCGTATGAGAAATCTTGTGTAAGACGTTCTCTCAAATTTGAGACATCTTTTATGGTTTGTGGGTGCATGAGGACTACAGTAATTGGATGATGGTATGTATCGTAAAATAAAACAATGTGTGATTTCTGTTGTTTAACGATAATACCACATGGTACTTCATCTGAGGGACATCAGTGACACATTTTATCTTTCGGATAGATTCTACTCCGTGTCACATCCCTAAATCAACTCGTAGATTTGAAACCCATAAACATGAATTTTGGTATTAAACAGGTTGAGCAACTCTACCGATCTCAAACCGATCAAGAATTTGTGGTACCGTCAAATCTTAAAAAAAGCGATTCAAGACCGAGTGCCCGCCAATAAAATTAAACTCGTTGCCGCGTTGAAGAAAATATAGAAACAGTGTCAGAAGCTATGATTGTAAACAGGTGGTAGAATCGGTGTGTGAAATGATTAAAGAATTGAATCCAGCAAAAAATGACGAATTCAAGTATGGTATTGTTTGTTTTAAAAACTTTTCCCCCCGTAATTTGTATATTCTGATTTTTTGACTCAATGTAAACTCTCATTACTATAAACTTTTGGATTATTCTGTCTAACATAATTTTTAACCGCGCTTATATAAAATGAAATGCATACTTTAAGGTCTGAGAAAGGTGGCACGTTCATTTACTTAATTTGCACTTATATTTGGTTAGAATAAACGTTTATCCAAAAAGTGAAAAGTAATGTATTATTTTGAATTTGGGTTGTATTACTAATCCACTCTGATGTATTCCAAGTATAACAAAGTGGTCAAAATATTTTTTAATCCTTTATTAAGTACTTCTGTATAAGTAATATGCTCCGAAAGCTTGGGGGCTACTTGTATAAAACTTCACCCTAAGGAGTTTACAGCACCGAAGCACATCCACCTTCATAATAGTCACCTTGAGCGACTGTGCACTTCTGCCAACGTTCGTACAGCTTTTGGAAGCAGTCATGAAAGCCATTTCTGGCGACCTCCTCTAAGACCTCCTGCAATGCAGCTTTCATCGTGGTGAAGAAGGCGACTTCCATTTCGAGGATGCACGCTTTGATTGGATGTCAAACAAATAATAAGTTATTGTTGTGAGTCAAAACGTTGTTGATTACCATTTACGTTTCGAAAAAAGGTAATTATTTATTTAATATATATTACCACGTTTCGTCGGACTTAGCCCCGTGTGACTTCCTACCTATTTCCAATAGTTAAAAAACATTTGCAGGGACGCCGTTTTCTCCCGTCAGATGAAAAAGAGGCTTTAGAAGATGTTGCAAAAGCTTCCAGGAGTGCTTCCAAAAGCTATACAAACGTTGGTAGAAGTGCATAGTCACTCAAGGTGAATATTTTGAAGGTGGACGTGCTTCGGTGATGTAAACTCTTCAGGGTGAAGTTTTATTTAACTTGTCTCCGAACTTTTGGTTCGTACCTCATACACAGACCACTGGTACTTATCCACCCCCCCCCTTTTTCCAAAAAAAAAAATTAAATAAAAAAAAGAGATTCATCGATAGTTATACTTCAAAATTCAAAAAAAAAAAAAAATCCAAAATGCTTGATATGGTTTACACTATTGTAAAGATAATGGTTCCTGTTTTACGTATACTCCTATCTTCTTATGTTGCGCTGATTTTTTTTTCTCTTTCATTTGAATTGTATTCCGAGTTTATTGGGGAGCCTCCTTTTTTTTCTTGTTTGTTCTGAAGAGGTGTATCTAAGAGAAACATTAAAAGGTAATTTCGTTTATAACTTCGTAGCAAATAACGCTAGAAACATCTAACTTATGCTATTCTTCTCTGTCCTCAAAACTTACTTTTTGTCGTCATTGCATTTTTTAGCATCAATCGCAGTCGGCTCTTCTGCTGTTTGTAATCTGGGTATAATATTTTAATTAATATGATTTATTGCAATTTTAACTTTTTAACTTCATTAAAAAAAAAAGAAAAAAAAACCTTTAGTAGAAATTCTACTTCTTCAAATTTAAAATGTAAATAGTTGAGTTCAAATATGAACAATTGTATTCATTTTAATTTCATTTACATTTTAACACTGATTTAGGAGTTTTATATTGTTTTTATGATTGAAAACGGAAACTTTTAAAATAAATTACACTTAGTAACTCTATTTACAACATAATGTTGATTGTTAACATTTTGAAAGTATGTGTTTCAGAACAGTTTACCCTAGAGAAGTCGCGCTTTGGTCGATTTGCCGACCGTTGTCAGATATTTCGCTCTATCTCACCACTCTTTATTATAATAATGGGACTCATCTGTGTAGCTGAAGGTCAGAATCTCCCCAGCCCACACACTTAGTTCTGAGAATTTTCTTCGGTATTTCAAGGTTGCATAGTTTTTGGAAATGTATGTTGGTCATCTAGAATAATAGCGCACCATCCTAGTCAGGTGTCATTTTTTCCCCGGAACTTCCTTTCTTCCGCTTTCGTCTCACGGATCGCTACGGCGGGGAAAAGACCGAAGCTCGAGCACTAGCGTAACAAAAGGAAACGCGACTTCTTTAGGGCTAATATGATCTAAGAAAAGCACCATCTTTCGTGTTTGCAATTTATTAAACCTCGTGATGTGTGTGAAGACGTTGGTATTTGTTTATATTTAGTAAAAAAAAAAGATCTATCAGAGGAAGAAAGTACGTTCAAAAGGAACATATTACCTTTGCTGCCATCTTTAATGTAACTACTAATCAATTCTGTTAGACTAGACCATTTGACTATGTTGAATAAGATATTAAAATACTAAGAGGAAAAAAATCTCAAAACAAATTGTTTGATTATCTTAACTTTTTTAAATGGTCCCATTTTCTATTTTGAAGGAGTTAAAACAATTGAATGAGGTACGAACTCTTCTATTTTGGATCGTTGCCAACGTGGTTAGGGGCAAACCAGAGTGAAGTATCACCTTTTAATATCCTCCTCTTAGAAACGGATTTCTTAAAGAAATGAAAGGAAAAAAAAACGGTTAAAACGTTAAAATAGCATGAAGAATTAAAAAACATTTTTTTCGTGAAGAATGGCTAGCTCTGCATACTTGAATAAAAGGCAGCTAATATATTAGTCACGCAAACAATTAAAGTATCTTTTGCTTTACTCAGAATGTGTGATACAAGTGCACATCTAAGTTCGTTGTTGGACTTAAAACTGTTCTTGGCGACCGATTGAAAATAGTTTTTTTTCTGTACTACATTGCTACTTTTAGTTCCATCATTTATTAAATTTGAATAAAACAGTAACTTCCTTTTCTTAAACTATGTTTCGATTCCATATTTGTCAAACATTCCAAGTAAATCCATGCTGATTGAATGTTGAAATAATAATTGAAAAGGGACCAGACTGTATGTTCGAAATTTGTGCATAATGCTTGAAAATATAAATCATAATTTTTTAGCTCGATTGTTCATGATATCCCTTTAATGTTTGAAAATAGTTAATTTCAGTCAAGTAAGTCTAAAAAAAATGCAATCAGTTTTAAATTTATTTATTGCATTTCTATTTTCGTTAATTGTTACATAAGTACATACAGGGTGCTGCTAAAAAAATACCAGTTTTGCGACAACAGTTTCTCTGACGCTAATGGTAGTAATTGTTGTGGTTCTGAGTAGCGGGTCGTTTCCCATTTTGGTTATTTAGTCACATTAGACATTAAAATCGCAAAGTGCGATGCAGTTCTGATTGTTTAATATGTGGTTTGGGTGAGTTAGGGTAGTATAATCTAAGTTTGCAGTTTTCAAAAACCTGTGCCCGCTGCGTATTCCGCGAAAAAAAGAAAGAAACTGCGAAATTTTCGGACCTTTTTTTAGTTTTTCCTTTATAACTCCTAAACTATTCAACATTTGATTTAAAAAAATCTAGATATTAATTTTAAAGCACATTAAATTGTGAACAATTTCAGCTCAAGTGACGTTCTGTACGACCAATAGATTAGGAGATATAGTACTTCAAAAATTGGCCATTGTTGGCGGAAAAAAAATGCTTCGATCACATTCCGCACTAAATATGGACATAAATTCCCACTCTAACTGAAACAAACTGGACATACTGTTACAGTACATTTAATTGGTTTTCATTTAAGCCAAAAACGAAGTCTGTAGATTCAGTAGTTCTTTAACAATTGCAAAACAGACAATTAATCGGAAAAATCGATTTTTGATGAAATGGGACAAAACACTCGTTAATACAATATGGACGATCCTATGCTAAAAAAAGGGGATGAGTGATACAATAAGACTCTAATGTGTGTTTATGTAAGTTATGTGTGCTGGCAAAACAGAGCAGTTAAAAAAAATAAATAAAGTGGCCAATAGTTGACAGCTCTATGCAGGTAACACAAACATTCCTTCCCCTACGTAGTATCTATGCCTTTAAAATTGATACATTTTCGGCCGTATTTAATTTTTCGACTGGAAAATTATCTACCGAGTTTGATTTAGAATAGATAGTATTTTTGAACAAAAGACTTTCAGTGCAAAACACTTCTTCTTTACTAATAATAAAGCTGAAAGTCTCTCTGTCCGGAGGATGTCTGGATGTCTGTAGGATGTCTGTAGGATGTCTGTGACGCGCATAGCGCGTAGACCGTTCGACCGATTTTCATGAAATTTGGCACAAAGTTAGTATGTAGCATGGGGGTGTGCACCTCGAAGCGATTTTTCGAAAATTCGATGTGGTTCTTTTTCTATTCCAATTTTAAGAAAAAAAATATCATAAGATGGACGAGTAAATCACGAAATTATCATAACGTGGAACCGTAACATGGGCACAAGCCAATTGGCGAGATACGAGATTATCATAACGTGGAACAGTAAGATGTATACAAGCCAACTGGCGAGAAAATTCACCATACATTATTTGTAAATATACAGGCGAACCAAAAGACCTTTTGATTTTTCTATTACGGGCAAAGCCCTGCGGGTATCACTAGTATTAGAATAAGAGAGATATGAACAAAAGAAAATAAAATTTCAAAAGGGTAAAAATGTATTTACATGCTAGTTTTATCTTAAAAATTAACTACGCTTAATGTCCTGGTTTTTATGGTGTGTTTGATGATTACAATCGTACTCCCGAACTGAAAAAAAAGAAGGTAGTTATAGATCGATATTTCTCCATTTTTTTTATATTTATTTTTTTCATTTTCGTCGATTAGAATAGAAAAGTTGTTTTGGTCAGTCTTTTCAAATGGCAGATTGCACAAAGCGGAGCAGCTAAGATCAGTTCTGCAACAACAGCGTACTCCCATATATCCCTTCTTGAACTAAATTGATTGAAATCTGAAAAGGACCGAATGGATCGTTTAATGTAGCAACTGGAGACGAACAATAAATCTCAAAATTTATGTTGGTCTTCGAGCAATTCCGCTCTGCGGCATCCTTCTCCTCTGCCAACCATTTGTTTACTTGTTGGTTCTTGCGATACGAATGGAATGAATCTACTCTTATGGATGAAGACAAACAAAGACGGTTCACAGTTGCATTACATGCTTCTTTGAGGAACAGGTGGAACTGAACACTGTTGCAGGATATCGGGGATGCCTCATTTCTATACAGGGCAACTAGCTTCATCTCAACAGCTTTAATTAAAGCTTCGGGACTCACTTCAGGAAGGAAAGCTATGATGACCTGGTCAACCTTATACCAGTTCGTTTGAAAAACACCGCACAGTTTGTTTTTCTTAACCAGGCATGGGAAGATGGGGTATCACCTCCACTAACTGCTACAAGAAAAAGTACGAATCTAAGAGGTATTCTATTTTTCCTCAATTGAAAGAAAATATAAAATAAAGCTGAATACAAATCAATTGGACTTTGGCACTTTTCTGGAAGGAAATATTTTAAATGTTTGAGACAAAAACAGCAAACAAAAAAGTAGGTCTACATCCTCTTCATCATCAATCACGATCTGTTGAGATGTACTTTTTTCGATGGCGGATCGGATAATGTTTCAATCAGTTTCTCTAGTCCTAGGGTAAATCCACACCTAGGGGGCAACTTATCATTGAGGTGTCGTTTATTACACAAATTGGAAAAGCGTTTTCTCAGAAGCACTCTGGTGTCGAGAAGTGAACTAATCATATTGCGCTAGCGCGCAGTCGTTCTGATGTATCCGAAGACAGTAAAAACGTCCCAGAGTCGTTCCAGTTCTCCAATAAAGTTAAACATTAATATAATTCATTAAACTCACCGAAAAAGCACACAACTGAATTGTTTTTATTGCATTTTGGTTAATGTTTCTATGTGCATCCCAATTTTCCATACTTTCTGTTTGAATTATTTTTCAATACGTTTAAACATTCGATAAAATTGCGCATAAAGTACACAGAGAGTACATTTTTTATTCTAGGTTTTCAGCTAAAGTTTTACATTTGATATGATGAACCTGGACAGTTTCATTTGCTTTTGCAAAAGGAATGAGTGAACTTTCATTTTCATTTATTCTTTGCTTTTCTGCTCGTCCTTCTTTGGATAATTGAATCTCATTACAAATTCGTCTGATACCGAAATTATTCTTCGGCCGAAAATGCATCAATGTTAAACGCGTAGATACATAGGGGAAGGAATGTTTGTGTACCCGCATAGGGATGTACACTATTGGTCTATTTAATTTCTTTTATAACCGCTCTGTTTTGCCAGCACACATAACTTATATAAACACACATTAGAGACTTATTGTATCATGTTTTGCACCTTTTTTTAGTATAGGATCGTCCACATTATCTTGAAAAAGATTTTGTCCCATTTCATCAAAAATCGAATTTTTCGACTTTTTGTCTGTTTTGCAGTTGTTAAAGAACTACTGAATATACAGATTTCATTTTTGACTTAAAAAAAAGCCAATTAAATGTACTGTAACAGTATGCTCAGTTTGTTTCAATTAGAGTGAGAATTTATGTCCATATTTGGCGTTTAATGTGATCAAAGCATATTTTTAATTTATTTTTCGGCAAAAATGGCCAATTTTTGAGGTACGATATCTCCTAAACTATTGGTCGTACAAAACGCCACTTGAGCTTACATTGTTAAAATTTTATGTATTTTAAAACAGGCGTTCAGGTTTAGCATCAAATTTGAATAGTTTAAGAGTTTTGTAGATTAACTGAAAAAAGTTCGAAAATTTCGCAGTTTTTCGCGAATTACACAGTGAGCACAGGTTTTCGAAAAACTGCAAACTTAGATTTACACTACCCTAACTGACCCAAACAACATAATAAAAAATCAGAACTACGTCCTGCTTTGCGATTTTAGCCCCCTTTTTTGTATAATATGACTGGACTATTTACTACTACCACATTATGGCAGAAGCACACTTTTATTTGACGGAATGCGTAAGAAAAAAGCTGATGTGTGTCTCACATGACTTAATTTTACTCCAATTGAATGTCATTTTCACTTTAATAGTAATTTTAATGTAATTCAATAGTTTACTCACTAAATATCACCAACAGTGGCCAAATTGAAACTAGATTTTTTAAAAAAATCTCCAATTCGGCGACAAAACTTGGCGACCAAAAGACTAGCGATCTATCGCCAAGTGTCCACCAAATTGTAACACCACTTGAGTTTACATCGAAATTAACAATGATTCCCCCCCCCCAAAAAAAGGGCAGAAGACCCCCTTAAAAACAGCCGAATGCAACCAAAAGGGGGACCCCACTAGGACTCTACGTACCAAATTTCAACTTTCTCGGACATACCGTTCTTGAGTTATGCGACATACATACGCATATACGTACGTACGCATATACGCACATACACACATACGTGCATACAGACGTCGCGAGAAAATTCGTTGTAACTAATTCGAGAATGGTCAAAATGGATTTTCCGCGTGTCTATACGTTCTTAGGCACGTGTGGTCGGCACGGGTGCATCCATGTGTGGTCGAGTCAAAAAAAAAAAAAAAAAAACTCAACATTCATTCGGGGGTGAGCAAAATGGAAATAAAGGTCGATTTTTGGGTGAAAATTTTTTCGTGAATACAATACTTCCTTTTTTGTAAAAGGAAGTAAAAACGATGTCTGTGCGAATCATATTTTTAAAAACGTCGTGTTTGAAATAAATTGTATTTTTACGGAGCAATCCTCTATCACCAAAAACTGCATATACACACTATAACGCTACCTCGTAGACCTGAGTCAGTATCACGTATTGAATCAGACAACGATTAGTACGTGTAAAGCACATTTCTGTTATCTGCTTTGATATGGAGTGCAATGTCACGCAGAGTTTGATCACTCATAATTTCGAGCTCTATTCAAATCAATTATGCCCATATACATGACAGCCTGAGCTTAATTGTGATATTCTCTTACCATGAGTAGTCTATAAATGCATCTAGACTCAGCATATATGCTCAGTAGTAGTTTAATTGCAAATGCACTAATCTCTGTCATTTTGATTCATTAACCAAGTTTCGAGTTGCTGAAGGTGTGGCGTAACTAACTTCAGCATTTTGAAACTGTATGTCTGAAATTTAACCGAACACGTCTCTAAATGTGCACACAAAGCAATTTTATGCAAAAAGTAGATTTATGTAGGGCAGAGGGGTGCCCATCCCCCCGAAGTTCAATGGTGCAAATGCCCCCCTCCCCCCAAAATTGTCCTCAACCCTGTATTCCTTTTTAATGTTTTAATTCTCTTTTTTATTTCATTTTTTTTTTCAAATAGTTGTTATTTATTTGGTTTTTAATATTTTTATTTATTTATTTTTTTAATATTTTTATTTATTAATTTATTTTTTAATATTATTTATTTATTTTGATCATTAATTTTTAATTATTGTTATTATTATTACTACTAAAATAGAAAAGTTGTCTGCTACGCCAATGACACACACACTCACACAAACATTTCAAAAAAAAATAAATGAAATAAAATATAAACAAAATGTAATAAATTAAAGTAAAATAAATAATGAAAATTAATAATAAATCAAGAAATAAATTTTAACAAACAAATTTAAAAAACTTAAAAATCCCCCCCAAAAAGTTTTATGGCGCAACTTGCGCCAACCGCCCCCCCCCCCTGTGGTCTCCCCTAAAGGGAGACCAGGTCCATTTGGTATAGGGTTAAGTTAATACAAATACTTAAATTTTTTAGTGTGTATGTGCCCAAAACTAAGAATCTTATGAGGAAGTAAAAATCTTAAGTTGATTTGATCTACGCAAACTGCCGAACCTGTCTTTTTTTGCTTGAGAGTTAGTCCGATGGAATGGATTTATTGCACCAAAGTGAATTTTTGTGGTTTGCTTTTAACAAGCATATTCGGATATTTCATGAATTATACCATACTAGCTGCGTTGCCCGGCTTTGCCCGGTCTATTTTGAAAACAAAAATTGCGTCAAGTGACGTATATTCAACAATCAGGCATAAATAAAAGAAAAAAAAATCATCATGCAAAATTTCAACTCCAAACAATGACGACTGATATTAAAATACTTTTAAGAAATTAAAATAAAATGAGAAAGATGGATTTAAAAAGCGTAACTATGGAAACACAAAAAAAAATAAGTTTCAGAGTTGAAAATGAGAAAGATAGAAACAATGGATTCAAAAAGCGTTACCGTGGAAACGCAAAATAAAATGGTTAAAAACTTGAATAGAGAACAGATTTTTGAACTTCATTTAATTCGATTGTAACTTTTTTTCTAATGGAGATAAAGAATTAAACTTCCGACCATAGGTCGAGTTAGATCTGAAGTAAAAAAGGTAGCTCTTTTCAATGGTGTCAAAACGAAAACTGTAGGACAATTCCTTCACTTTTTATTGATGGATTTAATGAAGAAAGTATTGCCTAAATTTCAGCTAAGCCTAAACAAATTCGAGCTAAAAACGTAAATAACTCCCGCCGCAATTAAGTTAGAGCGTTGGAACAAATTGCGTAGAACGCGGAAAATTCTATCCTTTCCAACGATATGTAATATTACTAATTGCGAGTAATTTTTACCCCCATATTCGGGAATTTATGTGAAAATTGGGCTTAAATTGGAATAAAAAAATAACTATTCATCGAATTTTTTTCGAACTGGTCTGCAAGCCTTCTCAGGACTTAAAGGAACAAATTGTGAAAATTTCAGCGAAATCGGCGGGGTAGTTCTCGAGTTTTGCGAGTTCAAACAAACAGACGCGTTTTGGACACTTCATTTTATACTATGTAGAGATTAAGTAAGATACTACAGTGTTCCTTGACTTGGAGGCATAGTTTTACCAAAAAGAAGTTGCTGGTATTCGCAGCTGTTTTTATATCGTTTTTAAGTTGACGTAAGGGCGTTGTTTGGGTTAAGTTGATGCATCACGCTTAGGTCAAGTTGATACGTACAAGAATATAACTCCAAAAGATTATAAGCTTTTTCTTTTTTTCCGGAAATGGTTAGAAATAGCGGAAAAACTCACTTCAAGAAATTCCACTTGAAATAAAAAACAGAGCGTATTTCGAAAAATATATTTGTGCTTATTACATTTTATGAAGCAATTCTTTAAAAGCACTCCAAAAAAGTTTCATTTCGTTGCTTTTTACGTCATATCATAACAGTTTATTTGTTTGTGTATCAACTTAACCAAAGTTCGGTTAAATGATGAGTTTCGAAAAACACTTTAATATGTTTATAGTAAAGAAATGAAACAACTTGGGTTTAGAAACTATTAATTGAATGGAAAATGGTAACAGTATTGCATAAATTGTACATTGGTACCTAACATTAGTAACAAGAACTAAAAACATCAACTGTAAAAAGCGTATCAACTATCTCCTGTCTTCTCTACTTTAAAAAGAATAAAAATCGCTGGACTATGTTTAAAGTGTTTTCTGAAATGATGACTAGATCAACTCGGGCATAATGGTTTTAATTTTATGCGAAATTCTTTCTTAAGTAGTTCGCAAGGTTGAACGTGGTGTTTAAGATCATTTTCTATTAGATATTCGGAAAAGAATGTCTTGAAAAAACGTCAGGGACCCACAAAATTTCAATGTTATAATGGAAAAAAAAGTGTGTTTCCAAGAAAATGTTTTCCTGTTTTATGCGGGTACCGAAACTTGGTAGGAAAACCTCCAAAATGCAAAGTTAATCCCGGATATTTAATGGATTTCCACCAGTTTGCTGTGAAAATTAAGAATAATTTCGAAAGGTTCCCTAGAATAAAAGATTTCATTGTTATTATGGAAATGGCAAAAAAAAAATCAAACGTCTCGGATATTTTACAAGTTTTCACCAGTTTTCTGTACAAGAAGTATTTTAGTGTTATTATCGAAAACAAATTTGTTTCAAAGGTAATGCTCAAAAGTTACCTTTTAGCATCAAAAGGGTACCCTTAAAATATTAACCTTCTAGGTATCTTTAGGTTCCAAAATCACCCCAAAAAAGTCCAAATTTGCAAAAAATCGATCTTTTTTGACCTTTTTTGCGAAATTTAAACTATATAATTTTGAAAATGCTTAGAAGAGCGCGCGCGCAAATTTAACTTTATTTCAATAAAATATCACCAATAAGTTTTAGGTCAATAGAGTAATTTCTTCAAATTTTCTCATAGCCTTAAAATAAACCAAAAATTGATTTTTTTTCCCCCATTTTCACACGACCTTGCAGAATAAAAATAAGTCAAGTGCACACAATAAACATATTTTTAACACAGAATCTAAACTTATTTATCAGTTAAATATTTAATTTCTCATTCAGATAATTTATTACATTACACTTAAGATCTTTTGCTATTCATCATTTTTGTAGTTTTTATACAATAATGATACAATCCAATTAAAATGCGCACAACAAAAACAAATAATTTTGTTTACCAGTTAAAGTTCTTCGATTATGAAACCTTTTATTACCGAATTTTCTTTTAAGCGAGTCCGAATTAACTCGACTCAACTTGCGAACAGAGCCGCCTTCTTTTTAGGGTGAACTAAAAAAAATTAATTTTTGAATTTCGAAACATACAAGTGATTTTCTTTTGCAAATGTAAAAGAACAAAAAACATATTACAACTAATGTTGGATATTATTATACTCTGATACAACGCTCAAAGAACATAGGATATATAACAATTCCGTGCAGAGAAGCTGAAATTATAGGGTATAAAATTATTATTTCTAAACAAGTAATGAGCATTCAGCAGCCACTTGCCAACTTGGTTGTTATTGGTTGTGACGGTACCAACACCATTACTGGTGTGACAGAAGATGTGATTCGACCTTTAAATTTAAAACTAAACTGACCCAATCAGGTTGATTTTGTCTGCTGTATGCAAATAAACTTACTTTGAATGAGACATTCCATGTAACATTTTATCGAAAAACCGAAAGGACCCACAAGTATTTTTAGTAATTATCAGAAAAGATATCAAAACCTGCGAAAATTCACCACTAGTGAAGTTAAAAAATATATTCTTAGAGAACGTTCCTTCAACTTTGACTGGAACAGATCTTAGCTCATATGAACAATATATTCGTATGAAATTTGCCAAGATATTTCATTTAGAGATTGCTCACGGAACAATATACACTGTATACACAGCGCGACAACATTTTCACTCTGATTCTCTGAAAAGTATAACTTTAATAAGTCCTTATCTGTTGGAATACACTACAGCTTTTTAGTAGTAGGTTTGCTTCAGCAATCTTCAGACGAAATATCTTTTTCATAGGATTGCATAGCTGATGGGAACTAAGATCTGTTCCAGTCAAAATAGAAGGGATATTTTCAATAAAATATATTTGTTATCTTAACCACTGGCAGATTTTTGCAGGTTTTGCTATATTTTCTGTTAGTCACTAAAAATATTTGCGTGCCCCTTCGATGTTCCGTTCAAATTTTGCATTAAATGTCTCAATCAATGAAAGTTCATTTGCATACCGCAGACGAAATCGACCACTGTATTTGTTTTATAGTTTTAACTATAGACGACGAATGACTCCTCCTGTCACACCAGTAAGAAAAATATCACTTTTTAATGTTGTGATTGAAAAAAAAAATATATGTATTTTGTGATATCTCGCAATAACTTGTTTATTGAGCTCCTCATCATCTTCTTTATCTTTATTACTAATAATAAAGTTGAAAGTCTGTCTGTCTGTCTGTCAGGATCTCTGTGACACGCACAGCGCCTAGGCCGTTCGGCCAATTTTCATGAAATTTGGCACAAAGTTAGTTTGTAGCATGGAGATTTGCACCTCGAAGCGATTTTTTGAAAATTCGATGTGATTCTTTTTCTATTCCAATTTTAAGAACAAAATTATCATAGCCAATTGGCGAGAAAATTCACCATGCATTATTTGTAAATATACAGGCAAACCAAAAGACTTTTCAATTTTATATTACGGACAAAAGCCTTGTGGGTACTACTAGTTACTAATTATAAAGCTCAAAGACTCTCTGTCTGGATGTCTGTAGGATGTTTGGATCTCTGTGACGCGCATAGCGCCTAGACCGTTCGGCTGATTTTCATGAAATTTGGCACAAAGTTAGTTTATAGAATTTAGGTGTGCACCTGGAAGCGATTTTTTAAAAATTCGATTTTGTTCTTCTTCTATTTCAATTTTAAGAACATTTTCCGGAGCAAAATTATCATAGGACAGACGAGTAACTTACGAAATTATCATGACGTTGAATGGGAGAACGAATGAACATAGCCAATTGACGAGAAATTCGTCATCCATTATTTGTAAATATAGAGGCAAACCGAATGACCTTTTAATTTTCAACTATGGGCAAAGCCGTGCGGGTACCACTAGTAAGTTAAATAAATGTATTTTATCTAGGGCGCTATTTAAGAAAACCAGCGTGAATCAGGAATATCTTCTGTTCTTATGTTATCTATTAAAATTAATTACGTTGCTCTTCTAGTCTCTTAGACGTCGAAAGCCTAATAGTTCACTTATGAAGATTAAATACCGATGTCTTTATATACATTTAATCTCCTATCATTAATATTCACTGACATTAGGCTAATTATAATTGAATTTGTTCAAAAATGTTTTTATCTTTTGCGTTCAAAGTTATAAGTTTTAAGACTTAGGCTCTTAAAACAATACAGTGTATTTGGGTTAAGCACACGAACGGGCTTTCCGAATAAATTCATTAGAGATAACGATGTTGCATTTAAAAGTTAGCATATTACTCTTGAAAAATTCTACCGATACATTCTGTGTAACAGAAAATTTAGTCTAATTCAGAATATTTTCTGATTTAAAACAGTCTGGAGTAAATATTTTAACATTATGTTACACATAATTCAATTTAATTGTAGTTCATTTTAACCCTTCTACAACATAATTTAACTCTAAGCATTTCACGTACCATTGTGTCAATTTTGTTAAAATTGATTATGGTTAATGAATGCGATATTTTTTCAATTCTATTATATAGTCTAAAAAGAGTAGTTCAGTTTTATTATAGTTTAATTCTTATGAAAATTATCTGTAAATTAATGCCTATGTTTTTTTTTAAATTTTATTTATTTGTTTTTTTTTAAAGTTCCAAGTGCTTTATCAAGTTTGACCTATGGCATAGCCAGCAAAATGTTACCTCTAAGTTTTTTAATGTATCCAAAACCGAAATATTTTTAAACGGTCGCGATTTCTTAAGCATCACCACATTACCATTACAGCAATAACAATATCAATAATAATAATAATAATAATAATAATAATAATTGTAATAATGGTAATAATAATAATAATAATAATAATAATAATAATAATAATAATAACATAAACAACAACAACATAAATTAACACCACCACCAGCAATAATAATAATAAATAATCATGAAATATTACTCCTAATTTTATTACTTTGCTAAGAAATTTTTAGGTACAAAATTGGAAAATGTTGCTGGAAAAAAATGAACAAATAAATCGTTAGTAAACTGCAGTAACAATTTCAGCTTTAAAGGCTTAAAATATACCTCTACCCCACGCAGCATAAAGCATACAGAACAACTCATTTCTCTTTCATGAATTTATCATACCTCAGAAGAAAGTATGCCTTGAAAAATCAGAGAAAAAGGGAACAGAGGAATGAAATTGGATTCTTTGGCGTTTGATATCAAAAAACTTTTCTGTGAAAGAAGAAAGTAATTTCAATACTTATATTGTGAGTCATGCATTTTTTATAAGTGTGTTTATATTTACTTCATTTGCAGTCCATAAATCTCAAATGACTAAAACTATTTTCCTTGCAGATTTCAATAAAACTGGTGTTATACTTATTTTCTTATTAGAAATATTCTTACTTCTAAACATTGCTATGAAAAAGGGAATTTAAAAAATTTAATTTCATTTTCTGTTTTTTTATTTTATTTTATTTTATTTTTTAACGTTGTTGAAGAATTTGAAATTATATTTACGCTTTTAATAAAATAGTAAAAATAAATTAATAATGAAACATATATCTTTACTTAATTGCGTAATAGTGAAAACAACAGTTATGGTTCAAATGTCGTTTTAATCGAACCGTATTTTAGAATTAGTAAAGATATGTTTGGCAAATGTTAACTGGGGAAGCTGAAAAAAGAATAATCTATCTAAGGTTTCTCCAACTTGGTGCCGCAAGAAGAGAGGAGGTGTGGTGCAAAGTGTCTGGGTGTGTGGCAATTCCCTGCGGGGTTAGGGATGCTTATTGAAACAATTAAACTACTAATACAGCTTTACGTTGACTTTACTGGAGATAGGTTCTACAAGTTTTGTGTCCCAAATGTTTCTGTATGCATTTAGTCTACAAGTTTTGTGTCTCAATTTTATCTGTCTGTATTTAGTCTACAAGTTTTGTGTCCCAATGGTATCTCTATGTACTTATTCTACAAGTTTTGTGTCCCAAAGATTCGGTGTTAGTCCAGTCAATGATTGCTCAAAAGAAGGGTCTAGCGTCATAGAGTATGCGATTTTTTTTGACTTCAGAATATTGTTAGGGGTAGTTAGTAAGTAAATATACTGAAAGTATCCGCCCCTAGGGGGTGAGCTAAGGCATTTTTAGTATGTTTACTTACTAACTACTCCTTTCAATATTCTGAAGCCAAAAAATATTGCAAATTCCGTGCATGCTACTGAGTGAACCTATGCGTGAACCTTTCGTAATGCGGCAAATGTGAGCAGTAAAATGTCACGGTCAAAACGGTAGCTCCTTTTCCAACCAGACGGGCACCTATCACTTATCTGACAGACGCTCCCCATTTCTCGATTAACAGCTTTAAAATCGTTCGATTGAACAGGGGTTCTGATGACGACATCCACGTTCTTCAGTGGTCACCGTGCTCTCTGAACCTAAATATAAGCAATTTTTCATGGAGTTACACAAAAGATCGTGAGTACGTACCACATGTGCCACGTTATGTACAAAATGTATGCCCCCCCCCCCAAAAAAAACACTATTACATTTTCTAAAATTGATCTTGAAATGTTATAGCTAGAGAAAGACAAATTAGACTTTAGACTTTAGGTAGCCAAAATACAAAAGGTATCATTTGATCATACCGTAAACAAAACTTGTACAGTTTTATTCTCTGATAAAGTCATTGTTGTTTCTGTATTGGTAATACAGTTGAGTCTCGACTTGCGCGAGGGGTCTTGGAAAGTATTCCACGTGCCAAGACCCCTCCCGTATGTGGAAATTTTACGTTGTGTAAAAGGGTATACAAAGGATTTTTTTATCTGCACACATAATTATTTTAGGCATTAGTAAATATCTTTCAGAATGTTTTTTTCAGAAAAAGAGGAAGAAGAAAAAAGGATGATGAATTGATCTGCTGATTCCAATACAAATTACAATTCTAAAAAAATGTGTTGTGTGCGAGGAATTCGCGTTAGCTATAAAAGTCGTTGCTTGTGAAAAACTCGCGTTGTATTGCGTAAGTTGAATCGTATAGCAGCGCGAGTCGACTATATGTTTGTGATATGTATATGTATGTAATTGAGATAGACTAGAATAACGAGAAAAAGCTCTAATTCCTCAAAAAGTGCCGCAAATCGGAAAAGTTTGGGGACACCTGTTTCATTTCAAAAAAATGTAATGAAAAATTGAAAGGGTTAAAATACAGCTTTTTTTTTTTTTAACAATGTACATATTCTGGTACTATTCGGTGGTTTAACAGAAGTTCTGGAAGTCTTGGATTTTTTTAAGCCCGTGAAATCCCAGACCTCTCAAATTTTTAAAGAGGCCAAATTGTTGGAGCGCGTCTAGATGAAGCAAGTGTAACTGAAACATTTCAACTTTTTAGCGCATCTAAAAGCACAGTATCTAAAGACATGACGCCATACACAGAGCGCGGTAAGACAAGCTCGGCAAAGCAAAACAGTGGGCAGAAAGAGAAACTCAGTGAAATAAACCGACGAGTATTGAAGTGGATTATAATGTATAAAAAGCGAACAACAGCAGCAAAAGTGACCACAGAACTCAATCACCATATAGACATTGAGTCACCAGTGTGAGCGATTGAAGTTAGAAGAGTACTTTTATAAATAGAACATTAACGGCAGAGTAGCGATTCCCAAAATTTTTTTACAAGTGTTTACATTATTTTGATAACTACTTGTATATGGACATTACTTAATCCTGATAATCTACTTATCCTTTATTGCACTGTTATGATCGTTGTTTCGCGCAGAATTGAAATTTTTGAGCAATCACGACTGCTAATTGTTTTCACTTGAGAGTTTTGAATTCGTATGATTTTATTTCTCCCCGCCTCCCTCTGCAGCACCACTGTCGGCCGGCCGCCTCACGATGCTGCTCCTTCAGCGAAAACCGTCTCCAGGTTGCGTCACTTACTTGCCTACACTTACACATACACCTACACACACACGCACACATATAGACACCTACACAAACACATACACACACGCATACATATAGACACCTACACAAACACATACACACACACAAACACACATGCCTACACAAACACATACATACCCCCCACACACACGCCTACATACACACACACAAACACACATGCCTACACAAACACATACATACCCCCACACACACGCCTACATACACACACACAAATGCGATTGCGAAAAACATAATTTGAATTCAAGTTGACAAAGTTCAAATTATCTTTATTTTTATTTTTATTTATTTTTATTTTTTTATTTTTTTATTTATTTATTTATTATTATTATTATTATTATTTTTTTTTTTTTTTTTTGCATAAGAAAAATGCAATCAAGTTTGGATAGTTAGACCGTTTTCAAAAAAGTATAACTCGCGCGATTTGGGCATCCTACCGTTTAAATAACCTACACTTTTTTTTTCATATCCAGTGAAATAATTTGTTAACATCCCCCTACTCATCAGATTGGCTAGTGGCATTTAAACCGAGAGTAATAGCATTTGTATATAGCAACTTATATAAGATGATTCAGAAACGTGACAACAGATACACACAAGACATATTTATTTGCGATTTTCTTATTTTGAACCTATTCCTTTTCATTTTATCTACATTATTATAGATAATAAGTTAAAAAATTAATTAAATCAAGCATAAAATATTGACTCTGCAGTGAGCTTAGTCTAATTATCTAACTCTATTAAAAACTTTTTAATTACATTTTAACACTTAATTCAAATTTTGTCACAAGATTTTTATATAAATCGTAAGAAGAGGGGGAGAACAACCCATTTTAATTTAATAAGTATCTAAAAATCAAGCAACTTTTAGAAGCGGTCAATCAATTTTGCAAAAATGTTTAAATAAGCACAGTTATTTAGTTAATTAGAATTTACTTGATTTAAATTCCAATTACCCATTTATATAAGTATTAATCATCAATCAATAATTAAACTCGTATTTTTTCAGAAAAAAAATAATTTTCATTTGGGGTGACTTCATTTTCCCGCTTTATAACCAAACTTGTGTGTAGTTTAAGTTTTTATCGATGTCTATGCAGTAATTCTGTTAATTAAAAAGTTTTTACTTTTGTATTTGCTTTTGCACACAATTAATTTCTACCAAAAGTAATAGTATGGTGCAATTATTGACGACAAAAAAGCAAATTTTTCGTTTGTGAAAATCTTTCTCACACAATAGCGTACAAAATCCAATTAGAAAATCTACGTTTTAATGAACATTAATTTCCTAAGTTCATACCTTTGGGTTGAAGTGGGAGCATAGCTTTTTTAGCTTAACTCTAAAATAAATAAAACTAAATAAATGAATAATAAGTAAAAAAAAAAATAAAGGAAAACGTTTTGAGCAATTTCATTTGCCGATGTACTATAAATCTGAATGTTCATAATTATTGAATCTAGAGTTAAGCAATTTAAATAACAATCCTGTACCTCAGGGCCTGACTAACGTAAATCACATAATCGCTATTTTACATGAGAGCAGAACAAGAAGTTCTGTCTTGAACTATACGAGCCTACTTTCCCGTATACCTATTCTACTTTCTAGTACCTGATCAATATTCTCTCTCAAAAATAGCTAAAATTGCAAATTGTTTCAAACATATTTTTTTAATATTTTAAGCTAATTTCTAGGAATAAAATATTCCTCACTCATCTAAAAAAATGAGATGCGTAAAAAAAATAAAAATAAAAATATATAAATAAATAAATTAAAATAAAAAAAACGAACAAATAAAATAGCAGCAACTTTTAAACAAGGCAGCTAATACACTTTTTCCATTAAAAAAAAAAAATCTTTAACAGCTTTGAAAACGAAAAAATTATAATTAAAATTAATAAGCTCATTAAAATAAATACATCATATCAACAAAAAAAAAATCGTTTCTTTTTCCCCCGTTGCCAAAAATATTTTTTTAAATGAATTAAATAGATAAAATTATCAGATAAATAGAATAATAGAATAATATTAGAACCAAAATAGATAAAAACAATAAAATGTCAACTTAAAGAAATACTTTTCATTGTCAAAAAAAATAATAATAATAATAATAATAACAATAATCGTCTGCGCATATCTTTATGTAGAAACATAAATGACTTCGAGTTTATTCCCCGAAAACTAAATACCTAAATTAAAACTTTAGCGTGAAGATAAAAAAAAGGCATATCAACAATAATTATTTCGCAGTTAAAACCATAGCTGCGGAGTCGGAGTCAATCTCATTTTGAGATAAAGGAGTCGGAGTCAAATATCCGAGAATCGGAATCAGTCATTTGTCCTCCGTGTATAAATTTTTGCCAAAGCTACGAAGTCAGAGTCGAAGTCGGGGAATCGGAGTCCGATTGATTGTCGGGCACACGAGTCGGAGTCGGAGTCAGGTACCCCTAAATTCTCGGAGTCGGAGTCTGGAGTTTGGCTTCAAGAGCTATTTCCAACAAAATTTGTTTGAAGTAAATCCGCCTTCAAGTACGGAATCTACATTGACTTTCAGTTTCCCCGTAGGCGCTAATGTTAAGGGATTTGAACTGTTCAAAATTGAAAAGAAAATTGTTCAAATCAAAAAGATATTTTATATACAAGTTTTTCATCCAAAGCTTTTTCCTACAAAGTTTAATTGAAGCAAATTCGCCTCACAGTTCGGAATTGCCTTCAATTTCCCCGTAGGCGCTAATGTTAAGTATTTTTGAACTGTTCAAAATTGAACAGAAAATAGTTCAAATCAATAAGTAAAATATATGAATGAGGTGTCCTCGCCGAGATCTTTCGAACAAAAAAAAGTTTGTTCGAATCGAACTATTCATTCAAAAGTTATTAGGGAGGGACAGACAGACAGACCGACAGACATTTTTCCCCATCTCAATACCCTACTTTCCAATTTTTAATTTTTCGATATTTATTTTATTATTTTATTTTTTATTTTTTACTTTTTTTTTGTTTTTTTGCGATATTTTTAAGATGCATTAAGCCTTCTTTCATGCTTTTTTCTTCCTTTTCTGACTTTTACTGGGAAAGTAGGCTAAAAACGGTCGCATTGTGCATACGTGGCTATTTTAATAATATTCAATTATTAAAGACTTTATTTTTTAGAATTACGTTCACATGGTTCGATGTGGAATAGGATTAGGCATACAATGCACTACTTAGCGTTAAGTTGCAATTTTAGGACCTGCATCAGTGTGGCTCTGAGGTAGAGAAATTACAGTTCCTTTAAGCATTTTAATTTATTCTGCCGTGTGCAGGTAAACGGCAGTAACTGCAGATTTTTCGATTTTCATTTTTTTGCATCTTTGAAATCTATATTACTATAGTTTTGTGGTACAAGCACGTTTATTTGGTTTTTGCAGAAGAAAAGCATTTTTTTATCAGTAGTAATTTACAGTAACTGCTTTTTTAGCAACATTTTGCGGGAAGTCGCAGTAAGTACATACTGCTCTTTACCTGCCCACGGAAGAAAGGAAACTTTCTCCCGTGAGCAGTCAAACGGCAGTAACTGCAATTTTCCTTCTTTTTTTTTCTTTTCTTGAGTAAATTTTTTTGCCCATAACCGTTCTGCCATGGGAGGGTAAACGACAGTAACTGCAAAATTTTCCATTTCCATTTTTTTTTTTTTTTTTGCATTTTTGAAATCTATATTACTTTAGTTTTATGGTGCAATCATGTTTATTTGGTTTCCGCTAAATAAAAACCATTTTTTATTATCAGTGGCGATTAGCAGTAACTGATATTATCGCTACATTGTGCATGTAATCAGCAGTATGTATTTACTGCTCTATGCCTGCCCATAACCGTTGTCTGAAGAATGGAACATAAATGAATCGCTGCCAAAACTTCCACCAAGAAGTAAAAACCGTTTTAGCGATTTCTTTTTTAGCTCAACTAAGCGCAAGCAATAGCACTCTGATGGGAGGTCATTGGGTGACCTCTCAATTTTTTTTTCCGGCAAATTTAGAGACAATATTGCATTTTTTAAAAAAATGGTTCCTAGTCGCTTCTCATTAGATGTAGGTGTGCGTGCCAGGTCGTATTTTATCATTCCGTAAAATTGGGAATTATCGCCTCTCAAAAATTTAACTTCGAGCGTCCTTGATCGCAAGAGACATTCAAAACAATTAATTAGGGAAAATAATCATACTTTATTTCAAATAAAGTCGAGGAAAACGTTTTGTAATTTCACAGCCCTCAGACATTTAAAAAAAAAATCTTTTTTGATTCTTTATATCTATGTTCTAAAAACAATAAAACAAAATCAGTTCTTGCTCATACACGGTTATAAAAGATAACATACGAGAAAACACAAGCAATACAAGGCAGACGATAAATAAACGTGTAACAAGAGAATGGTGTTGTTCCATTTGTTTTGTTTTGTCGCAGACGGTATTTTCCACAATTTTTAATACTAAGCAGCTTCATTTTTAGCAGTTCAATGAGAGCCATTGGTAACGCATGAAGCACTTCTTTCGTCTAAATTTTCATAGAGATTTATTGTATTATTGCAAAGTGCGGAATATTAAGCGATTCGTAATTTTTAAAAATGTCTAAAGAATCTTCCAGTTGCCAAGTGACAACACAGGAACAAAAAAGTGTTTTCGATAATGCCGTAAGCAATCAAAACATATGCCTTGTCGACTATTCGTTGTCGGAGGAATCGGAGCAAGAGCACTCATCCAGTCCACCCTCTACTCGAAATTCTATGCAGAATGCTGTTCTTCGTCCAGCTGATACAGCGAATCATGCTGTCCCTTGTCTAAGACAGCCTAAAAAAATGCGATGTAGAACTCAGGCTCAACGCATTGCTCGAGATGCAAAAAAAACTACAGCTTAGAAGAGCTTGCAATTCCAATACTTGCAAGCTAAACTGCAGTAACATGATTTCCCTTGAAGAAAGAAAGAACATTTTAGAAGAATTTAAAAAATTGTCCGATCACAAGAAAAAATGCTGGATCTTCCAAAGAATAAAAAAAGAATCTGTAAAAAGGAAGACGACTGAATCGCTGCGACGGAGGTTTACTTTAAATTATTCACTCGAAATATCTAATGGAACTTATCCTGTCTGCAAAGTTTTCCTTCTGAGCACCCTCGGGTTCCACCCGAAGAATGACAAAATAATATCAACTGCCATTAAAACTGCTGGGTATGACTTGATTGTACCTCCACGCTCGCATCGTGGCCGGCAAAACCCTAGAAACAAAGTTGATCGAAACCCTATACGAAATCATATTTTATCACATAATCCAAGCATTAGTCATTATAGGAAGGAACACGCTCCTAAACGACTATACCTTCCAAGCGAAGTAACAGTTCGCGGTATGCTAAAAGATTACAATGAAAAACACCCAGACAAACCGTGCAGCTACAAGATCTATCTAAATGAGGTGTCTAACATGAACATTAGTTTTGTCAAACTTGGAGAGGAGCAATGCACTACTTGCCTAGAATACAAGCTTCAAAACCATCCTAACCATCCCATAACTCTCAAGCCAACTGACTCTGACTGCAACGTATGCCAATCGTGGGAAAACTCATTTGAAGAAAACGACAGATGCCAGGATTCGCTACAAGGCAGACGCCGAAAACGCAGTGCATAATCCTGACCCAAAGCACGTTGTGCGCAGCGTTGACTTGCAGAAGTTCATAATGTTACACCGTATTCCTGGTCACAAGTCAGTCTGCTTCACGAAAAGAATTGTGGTGTTCCATGAAACCTTCGCCGTCGTTGGGGACCAAAGGAAGGCAAAACGTATATCCAATAAAAAGAGGAAAAACATATCTGTGCTCTGGCACGAAGCTATAGCTGGACGAAAGGCTGAAGAAATGGCCTCATCCCTCGTTAAAGCTTTAGAACTAGAGAGGGACGGCAAAACGATCGTCTACTGGATGGACAATTGTACCGCCCAGAATCAAAATTGGTGCCTTTTTACCACCATGATTGCACTGATTAACAGTAACAAAATTAATGCAGTGACAATTTCTTTCAGATATTTCGAACCAGGTCACACATTCATGAGCGCTGATTCTGTTCATCATGGTGTAGAGCAAGAGATGAAGAGACGGCAAGGAAATGTTTTTGACTTTCACGATTTTTAACAGGTTGTGGCTTCCTCCAACAACAACAAAATGACTGTCATTAGCATTACTACAAATGACTTTCGTGGTTTCCCTGCAGGGCAATCTCAGTGGAAACTGAAAGCTATGTCAAGACAGTACCTAGAGGACATCGTCGAAGTTGAGTTCCACCGAGGTTCCCGGAATCTCTTCTACAAAGTGAATCATGAAGATAATCAGTTCAAGGAATTTGATTTCTTAAAAAATAATTTTGAGCTGAAGACTTCTATGTCTGCCCCTCCTCTTCGTCCGCGATTTAGAGGAATTCCAATTAAGAAGAAACATGATATTATTCAGAAATTGTGCCCCTTAATGCCCGAAAATCGAAGATCCTTTTGGGAGGCTCTGCCAGTCAATGATGAATCGGAAGACTTAGTAGATGCGTAAAAAGAAAGAAAAAAAAAAAGAAAAGAAAAATCTGGTTTTATTAAAGTCAAAAAATATAAACTACAAAGCCGAGTTTGTTTTACCAAGGAGTGTTTAAATCAGTAAGTATATCTGGTATCTGAGTAGGTACGTAAATGTTATTGCGTTAAATTTACTTTAAGTGGATGTAGGTCATTTCGTTTAATACATATTTAAGTTACATCTTTTTAAACAATAAATTTATTACCAACATATATATTTACATAATGGCATTTATTTACATTTGTGTAAAAAAAATAAAATTTTTATTTTATTTTTAAGTTACAATAAATTTATTTATATTAAATTTATGTCGAGTGTATACACGGAAATTATTTATGTTTTAAAATAAAATATATTATTCACTTTGCAATTTATATACTTCGTACTATCGTATATTATCCGTATTATGTCGAATCTGTAATTATTGGTCATTAAATACTATATAGTGCAGTTACTGCTAATTACCAGTCAAAAGTGTATGGAAATTACTAGTGCGAAGAGCAGGTAAACAGCAGTATCTGCATTGATCAAAATTTCGATTGCAAAATCAAAATGAAACAGACTGCCCAATAAATATTTTGATATAAACATACGGAATTATCTAAAATCAATTTTCAATATTTTATTGATGTTTGAGGGAAATCAAAAACGCGTTTCTTCAAATATCTCATAAACTCATTTTTGTAGATACTGCCGTTTACCTGCACACGGCAGTATTTATTAATTTATTTTTGTATTGGCATAAAAACATTTGTGTAAAAAAATAAATTTTTATTTTATTTTTAAATTACATTTCATTTATTTATATTAAATTTATATCAAGTGTATACACGGTATTTATTTATTTTTTAAAATAAAATATATTATTCAAATTGCAATAAATATACTTTGTAATGACATATCCACTCCGTATTATGTTGAATTCATAATTATTGGTCATTCACTAATACATTGTGCAGTTACTGCTGATTACCAGTAAAAGTGCATGAAAAAGTCTACTGCAAAGAGCAGGTAAACGGCAGTATCTGCTTTAATTGAAATTTTGATTGCAAAATCAAAATGAAACAAACTGCTTAAAAAATACTTCGATATAAACATATAGAATAGCCTAAAATCAAATTTCAATATTTTATTGATGTTTGTGGGAAATCAAAACGCGTTTCTTCAAATATCTCAGAAACTCATTTTTGTAGATACTGCCGTTTACCTGCACACGGCAGTATTGATTTGACTACCTGAAAATCCCAATGTCTTTGAATACTTAACTTAAGGAACATTTATTATCTTATTATTTCTTTAGAAATGAAGTATAAGAAATTGCATGATCTAGTTGTATCAATTAATAAATGGATATATTATAAAACAGAAGTTAGCTCTACATGGTTTTATTCCGTTTTGTTTGTTGTGTTAATCTCTAAACTTTACTATTTCTATCGCTTTGAAAAAAGGGATCATTAAAAACCCCGAAACACGGATCTACAGTAACCAGCAGTTTTGTGCAAAAAAAAAAAAAAAACAAAGTTAAACGTTGCCACATTTTATCTGAATTTTCCAGCAAAGGTTTCATTCACTTTTCTGGTGAACTTTCACCGGTGAAGGTCAGTTTTAAAACTACGGACTGCATTCATAAACAAACGTAAATTGCATTCAGAAAGTATTATAAATTCAAATACAGTTATTGTCCATACGAGTCACATATAATGCATCTCCATAACCTTATCCGTCTCATTGTGCACAGAGTAAACATTCGGATAAGTTCAAAGAATTTTTGTCGTCTGCAAAACAAATAGGAAATTTATGTACATACTAGTCTTTTCTGACTTCGAAGCATAAAATAAAATTCCTTTCTGCATTATTTCAAAGTAATAATATTCTCCTGAGCTTTGAAAAATCCAAGAAACTCAAGATATGTAACTCGAATTTTAGCCATTCATCTCGCTGAATTAATAACAGGATTATATGTTTGAGGAAGTCTCTTGGGATATAACATGCATTTGGAAAATGTAGAAGACGGTAGGAGTTATTATACTTAAAAAGCAAAAGAAGCAGAGTGGTTGAAATTAAGTACTAAAATAAAAATTATCTGGTCATTATATTATTATAAATAGAAACTTTGCATTGCGTAGGATGTTTTTAAAATAATTTGTGTGAGATGTGGTTTTTGTTACGGCTTCATTAAAAGAGATTTTGAAAAGATAAAACGTCATTATTTTAATAATTACCGTCACAAGTGTTTAATTGAAAACGTAGACGACTTTGTCAAATTTCAGTTTAAATTCATATTTTTCCCGTAATTTAGTAAAGCACATACCGATTTTGTCACAAAGAAGGTAATTAATGTCGCTAACAGTTTTAAAAAAAATGGTTCATTACAAGCTTTTGTGAACGTGTAGTGGACAGTTGGGAATATTTGGGTCATTCTTCAAAAAGTGTAACTTTTGTGTCACACGCCTTTTACAGTAAAAACTTTAAGAAACAATTCATTAAACAATGATTTTTAATTTCATCAAAAATATATCTATTTAAACCAGCCAAAAATGTTTTAATAATATTTTTTTTAGTATATTTTTGGTTCACAACATGTGAATTCTCCCTCCGTGGCATGTCACACCTTCTGTGACTGTTTACGTTGCTTAATAACTTGTTTAATTAAAAGTATATACGTATTTATTGATTATTCCTTTCACAAGTGTCTCAAATACTAATTGTTTAAATATATTAGTTTTTTAATGTTGTGTTTTAGTTCGTTTTAGTAGGACAAGATGTCATGTCACACAATAAATTCTCATCCCCGTTACCTAAACACAAAATGCCTTTCCTCATTAACACGAGGCAGTAATGACATCAACTTTCATTCTCAATGATACAAGGAAGCCCCCTTGTTTATTTTCAGCCATAGTTGAAGTTGTGATATTTTTGTCGAAAAACAAAAACATAGATTTTGCTTCAAAAACTTATTCTGGTCATTCTGACTTCTCACCTCCGTGAACTTGAATTTCAGGGATGTAAATTAATGTTTAAAAAAAGTGAACATGTTTTCTTATGATTAAAATGTGCAGATTGTAGCAACGAAAAAAAAAAGTTTCCCTGAAAAATGTATTTATTACGCCTATATTAATTGAAAATTCCTTACCTCCGTGACAGACCTTATCAAAGTCATTATTTCTGAGGTGAAAATAAATGATGGAGGAGAAATTCATCATTATTAGACATTCTATTAAAATTATAAATTGCCAGTATATCATCAAATTTACTAAATACTATTTTTAATATGCATTTGAAACTACTAAATAAGCCGTAGTTTAATTAAGAGAGCTTAATATTATATTTCCACTAATTATTAAGATAGCTGATTGTTTGCACAAATAACAAACTACTGTGACATTAAATCGGAATCAATTTTTAAGTATTAAGAGTTTTTTTTTCTTTTTTTTATTTCTGTGAACAAGGCATTTTTTTAATTTTTTTTTTATTTATGAGTAAAATAATTCGAACTTAAGCTGGACCATTGTTTATGGTTACTTCTAGTAGATAACACTTTCATGTAGAAACGAAAAAAAAAAGAAAACAAAAGTTTTCGAAATTGAAAAATATTTGCGTTCAACAGTTACATTTTCTGGAGAATGACCCATATAATAAAAAAGTCGCTACCAAATCAGTTAATATAAGATTTTTTGTTTCCAATGTTGAAACATTTTTCTACCTCGACATTTGTTTCTTTCAAAGTAACGGAAAATGATTGTTTTTAGAACGGGGAATCTAAAAGGTAGGCTACCACTGACCGCAACACTGAACGGAGATAACTGAATTGACCATCGCGATACCATGATACCAGCTATTTCCACTTCTACAGCTTGAACGAGAGAACATTTCTGTACAAGTGATTATTCTCAACTCTCCACCAACTGTGGTGGAACTGCTACTGGGGCTACTTGAACCCATGAGAAAAAAGTGTTTAATATCCGTCCTGGTCCTATGTAACCCAATGTGTAGACTTAAAAAACTTTCTCTCTGAAAGGGAGCAGGTACTAGGTAAATGCTGGAGCATGAAACAAAGTTTCTGCTATTCCCGCATTTTTCTGGTTATGATTGCAAGTTGTCTAAACAGTTTTTTTTTTTTTTTTTTTTTTTGTATGTTTGCAAACTTTTACATGTAAGTTTATGGAAACGTCTGATATCATCATCAAAGTCAAGATGGTTTTATGTTTGCATTATATTTCCTAATAAAATAAAATTGTTTTAAGGTTATATCTATATAATTAACCAGTAACTAATATAAGTTAGTAAAAACGCACCGGTTGCCTTAAAATGGGGCTACTTGAACCCAGTGTTCAAACAGCCCCTAACCACATTTAATCACTAAATTATGTTAAGTAAGGCTTTAGAAAAAAAAAAGGTTAGTTACTATTTATACATGTTTTATGTTTTTTGCAGATCTGGGGATAAAAAAGGTCCGAAAGTAAAGTAGGACCCCTTGAAGTAAGAAATATAATGCAGATTATTAAGAGGAAAAATTACAATTGTTTCCAGATTCAACTAATTCCGGAGAAATGTCTTAGAGAGTGTTATCAGCCCATTTTGACTTAAGTGTATCAACTCTAAAAAATAAATTTAAAGATCGTTCACATAACAAGCCTGGGCATCCTGTAGTATTTAGTAGATAGGAAGAGCAGGTATTAAATAATATCAGAGAAAAAAAGTCCCCCCAAGCCATTATATTGAGCGGTTTTCATTCTTTGTAATGTTTAAATAATGAGCATTTCAATTGGTTTTAGCTGCAGTTAGATCATGTTTGTAATTGAAAAATTATTTTTGTCCAAAAATATGTTTTTATGTATACGTTGGTTTTATATTCTTTTATATAAATAATTTGCAATTTGTATAAATAGTTTGCTTACTAGAAAGTACGTTTTGAGTTTATTTTTCAAAATCTTTGGTCCTTCTTGATACCACCACCTGTTTTACAGCTTTTTCTAATAGATTTGCTGAGTGGGACCAAGTAGCGTTGGGCTACTTTAACTTTATTTGTAATAACTACAACTAGCATTGTAGCAAACAATGTGTTTTTTTGGATATGTTCCTTTATTTTTCGATGCTTATTTTATTTTTAATGGTTATATTCATAACAAATAATGCTGTTGTTCGCTTTTCCCCAGTACTGAATCCACTGTACCCGGGGTGTCAACCAAAGTGAATATTCATGCCATTGTTGAAAACTAACCTTATATTTAAAAGTTGAATCAAGATTAAGGACAACCGTTATTGCATTACACAAGTCCAGTAAATGAAGACTGATTATAAACATGTGCTTCAATTTCCCCAGTTATAACTAAGCGACAATTATCAAGAAAAGCTTAAAGTATTCACATTGCCCGAGTTCCCTTACAAATTTCTTTTTTAATATTTTGGATAATTTAGGGTTTAATAGTATACAATGTCATAACTTTTGTCCTTTTTTTAAGTTTCTTGTTTTCGACGAAATATATATCATTAGGTTAAGGCACAAGGATCTCGCAAAATATTAAATTGATTTCGAATGGACAAATATCTTATTCTGTAAACAAATAGTAGTTTTAATGGCTTCATTTTAATTATTTCTTATTTTATTAATTATTTCCGCCATAAAAATACAAAATGAGCTCAAATAGTTTTTCTTGTATGCACAGGGAATCATTTAAGCTTATAATTCTACAAACCATACATTAGACGTTAACAAAAAAAGGGGGAATTTTCATAATAGTATATTTACATCGAAGTTAATTTCATTATTTCTAGATTTACGATTCACTCAATGGATATTTACCTTCTACTTAAGAAACGCATGAGATTACATTCTCAGATATTAAAAACATCAGTGAAACTCTCCTGTAAGTAAAATATAGCCAGATAAATTTTAGAAACCGCTCTTTACCATACTCAAAACTTATTGACTATGATGTTGAAGAAAAAAAATGAAATTTTCAAAGATTTAAAAAAAGAAACATAGTTGAGAAACGTTTTATTTGTTTAACTAACTGCAATATAACTTTATTTTGTGCTTAATCTTTCTCGCGATTATTTTCCAAAGGTTTTAAGTTTTAGTTTTGAGTATTCTAGTTTAAAGAGTGCTGAATAAAATCAAGTATTTGTAATGTTTTTATTACTAGTAATAGTATAGATTTAGCGTCTCATTCTTATTATCATAATTTTTAATTTGAAAGTAACATGTGCAAAAATATTTTTTGCTCAATTTGGTTTAGGATTATTTTTTTTTTGTGGTGATATTAGAGTTTCTTCAACAGTTTTTAAAAACGTTATCATTTTATTGAACCATCAAATTGCAAAACTAGTAATTAAACAATGCAAAGTCTGCTGATAGTAATATTCTAAGAAAATGTAAGAAACCTTTATAACATCATTAATACAACATAATTATAAGATAATGCGGTGCATTTTTGCAAATTAATACAAATATATGTGTTAGATGAAAACGTTAATTATAATTGTTAAGTACCCAAGATACTTTACGTGATTATATTTTTTCCTAAATCTGTGACAGGAATATTTTGTTCGCAGGATATTTAACTTTAATTTTCTATGAGTAAATCTTTTGAAACTCAATTAACTATTGTTTTAATCGTTAAACAAAACATCCTAAAACGTTAAAAAAAAAAAAAAAAAAAAAAAAAAAAAAAAAAAAACTTTGTATATTTGTTTTTTCAGATTCAGCGTAGTAGATAGGCTAAGTAAGGCTAAGTAGTTATTAGATTTAAAATTTTCGGAAAACAAATACTGTAATTTACGTAAAATTCTTAATAATTTGTTAAAAAAACTCTTTTAGTTTCTTTAAAATGTTATTTTTTTTAACCTCCCGATTTTCGTTGTGAGAAATAAAATTTCTAAGTAATACAAAAAAAGAAAAAAAAACAGAAAAAACCTTTTAAATATTTAAAATTAATTTAAATTCTGAAATTTTGAATTTAAACTATGCTTTTCGCAATCACGAGTTGCGACAGGACCCTACTCATTAGCTACTACCCCCACTTACTAGTTTCTAGAAACGGCTCCTGTCCCTCCAAGCCTGCCCCTCCTCTTGGGCGGTTACCTGTGTATAGTTGTGTATGTGTAGGTTTGTGTGTGTGCACATTAGCGTGTGTGTATGTGTGTAAAGGCACGTGTGTGAGTGTGTATGAGCGTGCGTGTGTGTAGGACATGGTCGCCACCGACCAGGAGAAGCGGCTGCCGGGAGGAGTCGCGCCTGCAGAGGACGGTGGGGTTTAAAAAAGAACCAAACATTACGGACTGTCAAATGAAAACAATTAGCAATCGTGATTGCTCAAAAAAATGTACTATCACAAGTAAAAAAGATTCAGACGTTACAGATACAAAATTAAACGCTTTGTTTAAACAAATTATTTCATGATGTCTATAGTATAATTTCATTTGAGTACACTAAGATATTTTTAACGCCTTTTACCCTTTTATATCTTATAATATGTTTCACTTTCTTTTTCACTCTTTTTCTTTCTTTTTTTCCTGGTTCAATTTTTGTTTGAAAGGTTTTTCAAATGTTCATTCATCTGTTTGGAAGTTCAAAATCGCTTTTTCTATCACGTTACGAGAAGGACATTTGAAAATATGAAATACAAAATCATATTTAAACATTATATTTCATTCAGGTTCTAAAACAGAAAGAGCAACGGTATGCACCAACGTCGACAGATTCAATATCAACAGAAAAAATCTTAATCTAAATTTTTCGCGTAAATAAATTATGTATGTATTTTATTTAGGCTGTGCTATATGTATAGTTAACCTAGTTTTTTAACCCATGTCTCTAATGATGATTTTTTAGTATTCAATGTAATATTTTTTATTTATTAGCGAGGAGGATTATTAATGATAATGCATAATCTTTAAACCAAATTTTGGAGAAAAGCGTTATTACGTTTGAATGATTTTGCTTAAACATAAAATTTTTCATCATTAAAAATTTAGAATACATAAAAAAATCAGCAATCGTATTATGATTTTCTTTATATGCAATGTTTTCGTTATATGATAGTATGATATTACAGAGTAATTCTCAAATGCAACATTTTGGAAGCTCGAATGGATTTAAAGCTTAATTGCTAAGATATTTTTTTCAATGTGAACGAACTTTCAATACGTTGTTATTTGAAAGTCAAAACGTAAACACTTTTCATAAAAATCTAACATATTTTACTTATTTTTTTTTTAATTTTACACACATACGAGCTAATTGTGTTTATATATTCATGTGGTAAGGTAAAAGAGGGTAGAATATACCCACAAGCTTAAAAAAAAAATACAAGGCTCTTATTACAGTTCTAAAAGGAGTAGTGGAAATTCTTTATCAAAACAACAGTAATTTAGATGATATTTTGTATTGAGTTCTCATATATATCTTAAACCATTCTAGATGAGATATCCGTGGCTCTTTCGAAGAAGCACCGCTGCATATACCCGCGGTTATTTGTTCGATTCCCTCCGGTTTCTTTTGTTTGTAAATAGTCCTTGGGTTGTCTTAGTCTTTAACGATTAAAGTAGTTCAATCTCTTGAACAATGGCAGTCAATCTTTTGAATTTTTTTCTTAATAAACTTTTTTTCTCTTATTTACTTTAGCTTGAAGTTTTCTTTGTACATCAAATAGCAATAAGACCGGGAAAGACAAAAATTATGGTACATCATAATTGACAAAAAATAATAATGAACAGTTGCGTTTTAGAAACTTTTTTGTTTGTTTGTTTCATTCGAAAACTTCTTTTGTTTGGTTACTAGTGGCAACCGCACGGCTTTGCCCGTAATAGAAAAAATAAAAGGTCTTTTGGTTCGCCTGTTTATTTACAAATAATGTGTGGTGATTTTTCTCGCCAGTTGGCTTTTACCCATGGTATGGTTCCACGTTATGATAATTTCGTATCTCGCCGATAGGCTTGTGCCCATGTTATGGTTCCACGTTATGATCATTTCGTAATTTACTCGTCCATCTTATGATAATTTTGTTCTTAAAATTGGAATAGAAAAAGAACCACATCGACTTTTCGAAAAATCGCTTCAAGATGCACACCCCCAACTAACTTTCAAATTTCATGAAAATCGGTCGAACGGTCTAGGCGCTATGCGCGTCACAGAGATCCCGACAGACAGAGAGAGATCCGGACAGACTGAGATCCTGACAGACAGAGAGAGATCCGGACAGAGAGAATTTCAGCTTTAATATTAGTAAAGATTTGAGTAAGCATTCCTCTTAGATTATTTGCATATTACAATAGTAATGCTTTCATTTAAGCATTGCATCTACCCTTGTGTTTGTCATCTTTTGATTTTCGACTCCAAAAAACAGTCGAAATTATAATTTTAATAATGAATTGCTATGCTTATACTGTACCTCAAGTATATATGAAGTAGATTTACAATAAAAATGTAAGTATTACTAATGCGTAAATTAAGCATTAAATCTTAACTGGTATCTGTCATCCGTTGATTTCTAATGCAAATTCCAAAAAACTGTCGAAATTATAAAGCACAAAATTTTTACGTTAGGATCATTCTATATCGGAAGTCTATGAAGTGTTTATGTATGTCTGTTAGTTAGTTGGTATTTGATTTTTATCTTGCTGTTACTTAGAAAGTTCTTCACTTGAAATCAGGATACTAACTTCTTTTTATCTATGTCTGAATTAGGATGGGTAGGCGTCACAAGAAGGATAACATTCATCAAGTTGTTTATCTCACCTTCTTAAGCTGAAAGGCTTTTGATTTTATTTTTGAGTCTATTTTTCATTATATAAAGAAAAGATAACTTAACTGTATTCGCAAGACGTAAATACTCGGCTTTGCCATCAAATATTATCACGTAAAAGCATGGCATTCGCAGAATCCAGGGCAGTGCTTAGGGTGTGGCAAACTGTGCGGCCGCACAGGGCCGCTAAAATACTGTGAAAAAAAGTACTTTCTAATAGTAATCGTATTGAAAAAATATCTTTAAAGGAAAAATTATGCTATTTCTAATGGTGCCAACCAAAAGTTGATGCAAGCGGACAAACTTGACCTACAGTGCATTTAAAATAGATTATTTTTCATGTGAACGAATTTGACAGTCACTTTGGATGCCAATATTTTTTAGAAAATCAATATTTACGCTCTGCAGCTATAACCCATTAAAAGCATTTATATTAACAATTGAATTACAAAACAAGAGCTTTTGAATCATTTTTGTATTTTATGACAATTTTTTTTGCGACAGAATTTATGACATTCTAAAATCCAGGAAAAAGTTTCTCCACTGCGTTTTTTCTTGCGACTTGGCATGCGTGCTACATAAAAGTTAATGAACTCAAATTCATAAAAATACTAGAATATATTGACAACCAAAAGTATTTCTAGATCCTTAAATTTCAGGCCTCCAGTGTGATAAAATTTCCCATAATATAAACTTAAACATGGCAATTCGTTACGACAGACAGAAATCATTTTTCTTTCCATAATCGAAAGAACACCATCGAAGAAGGAACTTATTTTGAAGGGAAAAAAACTTCTTTATAATGGTACAGTAAAACCACTCCAAATGGAAACCCCTCAAATGCGGACACCCCTCTTATGCGGACAATTTTTAATTCCCCCTATTACAAGGCAAATAGCATTATTAAACCCCTGTCCTGCAGACACCTCTCTATTGCGGACAAAAAAAAATTGTCCTGTTAGTGTCCGCATTAGAGAGATTTTACTGATTACGAAAAGATGATGCGAGGTGACAAACTTGAGCTACAGCGCTTTGAAAATAAGCTATTTTTCACTTGAACGGCTTTGATAGCCTCTTTGGATGACAACATCTTTTAGAAAATAGATATTTAAGTTCTGAAACTGTAACCCAGTAAAAAGAAGTATTTTTACAATAGGATCTCAAAGTACGAGCCTTTGAATTATTTTTGTTCTGATTTTATGACAACCTAAAATCCAGGAAAAAATTTCCCCGCCGCGCTATTTCATGAAATAACACGCGTGCTCTAAAAAATCTAATAAGCTCAAATTTTCAAAAATATTTGAACGTATTAACAGCTAATTGTATTTTAAGCGGCAAAAAAAATCAGGCTTTCAGTGTGATAAAATTTTCTGTGTACTTAGTCTAAACTTAGTAGTTTGGCACAAAAAGCTAGTTCACCATCTTGGATTACCTTTTTCTGAGATCCTAGATCCTCAGGATTTGGATCTAGGAAGATATTTGCTAGTTGAGAAATAATTGAAAAGGCAGTAAAAGATAAAAAAATGTCATTCTTTTTCGGAACGTTGATCTGAAGTTAGATTTCAATTTCGTCTTTTATCCCCTCTCCCACCCCTCCGGCTGAAAACAACGCAATTTGGATACCAGTCTTTATTTCATCAATTACATCTCTTCCAAAAATTTTGTTTGTAAACTTATTTTGTGTCATATTTTTTCACATTAACTTCGTAGTATAAAAATATCGAACTAACTCATACAGCTGGGTGACACACTACAGCGGGATATGTTTTGAGAAATTATAAATAAATAACTAAAATGATTATTTCTCGACTATTAAAACATATTTCGCACAGGGCCGCTAAAACTGTAAGCACGCCCCTGGAAGAATCTTTTATGTAGACGTGATGGAGTTAAAAGCAGTTTTTTGTCTTTAAATCCAGATGACATAATACGAAAAATTAATCCATAATCATCCTTTACAAAAAAATATAATCATTAAGAAACTTATTTTATTGCATGCAGTAATACTCATTTTTTAGAAATTGAGATTTATTTTAAAATTTCTTATTGAGAAAATAATTTATGCCTGCAGTTAGATAATGATCAGAGATGCAGATAAAGATATTTATAAACAAGGAAATGTCTCTTAAGAGAATCTCTATCTGAATTTTCATCAAAATTTTATTTGTGAAATGAGTTCTTTTTTACTGACTTATTGACGAAAATTCAGATATTTGCTTTGTTCTTTTTTGAGCAATCACATTGCTTATTGTCCTCATTTGACTGTTTTGAATTCCTTTGATTTTATTTCCCCACTGCCTCCCTCTGCAGCGCCAGCGTCAACCGGCCTCACGATGCTATTCCTCTAGCGAAAACAGACTCCAGGTTGCGTCCATATCCTACACACACGCGCATATATACACACACCTACGAACTCACACACCTACACAGATACCTACACACAAATGCATACACTTATACCTGCACACAGCCACAAACACACACGCCTACACACACAAACACACACACACACACACACACACATACACACACGCACAAATAAATAATATTACATCCAATAGCCCCCAGACTACAATCATCTCAAAACATGTTTTACTCTTAATGTAAAACACAATGCTTGATGCTAAGCTAGAACATTTAACTACTTTTAGAATATTGATACTGTAGAGAAAAGAAAAATAATAAAAATAATACATTGCGGGTAAAACACTACCAAGAAAGGAAACATAACATGTCCTTGCTTCACAACAAAAACTTCAAACTTTTTGTAAAAAGCAAAAATCAATTTTTAAGAGCAAATATTTTTAGAAAGAAATAGTTGCAGGAATGTAAGGAATTTCCAGTCACGTCTCGTCCTCCGCGAAAGATTTATTATCAGGATATACTACAAGTAAAACACAAAAACATGTCAACGACTTTATAAAAAAAACTCCACAAGCCTCAGGAATTTAACAAAGTTTCTAGCCGTTCGTGAGCGGTTACTTTACATCACTTAAAGCTTTAGTTGATGTAATGATGTGCGAAATATTGGAGAGCTCGTGAACTAATGGCTTGGGCTCCAATGTTCGTCATTTGAGGCAGTGAGAAACAAAGGGATGTAAGTGGCAAAAATAAAAATTTGGAGATAACCAGTACACTTTGTAAGTGAACCTCTCCTCTGTCTTGGGGCAAGAGTTGGTACTAGTAGCTCTGCTTGTTGCTGCTATACAGCATGATTTAGAAAAAAAAATCAATGAAAGCCTACCTAGGACCTTATCTTTAAACGCGTTTTACTCATAACTTGAAAGCGTCTAATTGCATTCTTTGCTTATCACTGCCTTATTTGCAAAATAATAATTAAAGAAAAAATGTGTAAAAAGCTGGTTTAAAAACCTTTTTTTACCTTGCCAACTCAGCTTATTTTACTTACTAGAGTTTTAGTAACTGCTTCTCGATCCCCTGAATTTGTTACCTCTATTTTTATTTGATCAATTTCGGAAAAAGGTCTGACCCCCAGTAACTGACAACGAAAAATCAAATAATACCCAGCAGCAGACAGGCTAAAAAAATAATGAATAATAGACGAAATACCCTTTTTTTTTTCTCTCTCTCTCTCTCATCAAAATGTGCAAAAGTACTTTATTTTTAGAACAAAAGCCGTATTACATTCAAACGACCATGAAACACCAGCAGACCTCGTCGTGACTGTTCATAACTTTCCAAAAAATCGCTCTGATAACACTAGAACTCTGCACCATATTCATGGGTCACAGTTACATTAGTTTTATACGTCTAAAAGGCTTATTATTTACATTCAGCCTTATGACTGTATGTTACTGGACCCTTGTCTGTTACTGGTGACCTTACCCAACTTTAATGTTAAGTTTTTTTTTTTTTTGTGTATTTTCTGAAAATAAATTCAATTTAGCTTTCTCGTTTTTAGAATAACGAACTAAGCGAACTAGCGAACTAAGAGAGTGTGACCGTAACTGTTCAAGCCAGTGTATTTCAATTTATTTCAAAAAAAAAAAAACATCTATACATCATAGTTGAAAATCAATGAAATTTTTTCAGATATTGTAAAAGCTACTATATCTATGTTCTAACACCATGAGAATTACTGTTTTCTATGAACTAGAACTAAAAGTTTACAGTTCAACAACAGTCGAAACTAAAAAAAAAACCTTAACTATTTCCATAACTATTGTTAATGCAAACCTAACCTGGCGGTGTCGTACTACTGCAATTTGGATGTACGTAGCGTTCACCTTTTGTAGCGGAGGAGGGGGGGGGGTTCAAACCTTTCTTCCTGCTTTGGCATTTAAGATTTTCAAATTTTTACGGAAAAGTAGGCAAGAAACTGAGATTTGTCCTAAGATTGTCACTTTAATACTCAATGCAACTCGTTATTTAACCTTCGATTATCAATTATTTGAAAGCTGAATATGTCTATGTAGATGATAAATATAAGAATTCCAGCATTCTATAAAATACCTTTGAACCAGAAACGTAAAATTTCTTAGAGTTCAAAAATTATTTTTTTCTTATTTCCTAGCATTAAAAGAAATAAACGTTGTATATTGCATAGCATGTTATTGCAATGAAAGACGAGAAATTTCAACAACGTCAAATAATCAAGAATGCTTCAATACTTATTGGATTACAGAATTTGCAGTGCTTGATATTCAAAACTCATTTTATAAAATAAAAAGGAGACAAACGATGTTATAACCTTGCCGTTATTGTTTAGCGGGGTCTACTACTATTCCTTCGAAAGTTACTTTTATTAAAGCAGTTGAAAAGAGTGTCAAATTAATACACATGGTCCAAAGTTACTCAAAAGGACTATCAGAGCCAGACAAGTGCGATACTGCTCTATATTTTCTACTGGACTGCTTCTTTTAAGGGCCTCTTTTTTATATAAATGCTTGAGATTATTTTATATACATTTATACTAAACAATAGATCATGCTTCTGTTATTTATAAAACACAAGGTAATTATAGACTCTTGCACTAAAGAAAATTCATTAAAAAAATAAACTAATTCAGCCATCACATTGCTTATTGTTCCCACTTCACTGTTTTGAATTCCTATGTTTTTATTTACCCCCGCCTCCCTCTGCAGCACCACCGTCGACCGGCCTCACGATGCTGCTCCTCTAGAGAAAACCGTCTCCAGGTTGCGTCCATATCCCACACACACGCATACACACACCTACAAACTCACACACCTACACACACACATACACACACTCCTACACACACACACCTGCACACATACACAAACACACACCTACATACACACACACTCGTGATTACGAAAAACATAATTTGAATTCCAGATGTCAAATTCAAATTAATGTTAATTAATTTATTATTTTTTTATGTATTTTGATCCTTACCTGAAACTTTTTTCACAACGATAATACGTGTGCAGTGCACTTTTTGCAGTTCTAAGAATATTTATATGATTTTTTACTTCGCATCAGTCACAACTAGCACAGTCATATTTTTCAAACGCGCTACTGTCTCTGATTCTGTTTTAGCCTTTAGAGTCCGTAAATGGATATAAAATTCTGTATTAGGATTGGCAGAATGGGCAATGAATGTAAAATCCAAAAGTTCTCGAGGTTTGTCTGAGAGTTTTTTTTTTTTTTTTTCATAGACGCCATTTTCACTTTACTGTTGCTGCCCTCACATACATGCCTTAAACTAATATTGTAGTAAAAAGGAAAAGAAGATAGTTTGAAAAGAGTGACAATAACAGATAATTACGCATAGATCTTGAATATTGTTTCAAAATAAATGTTCCTGATTAGTTAAAGATTTTATAAGTACCGCATACTGTTTACTTAAACCCCCTATATGTTTATCATATACATATTCGTTTTTTCTTCTTTTCAATTATTTTTATGCCATTTAAATTTTAGTTTATATATTCCAGCTTCAATTAGCAACTACAACTGAAACACACTCTCTATGGTTTGTACACTACGTATATTACTTACAGGTTATAAAGATATATATTAAACTGCTGAGCATCTGAAGATTTATTTTATTTTCCATGTTTATAGTTTGGCAGTTCTGGCAGCTCATCTATCAAAAGACACCATCCATCTTATTTATTTTGGATCATGAACTTGCTATTTTTTCCATGTTAATACTCTCTGGTGTCAATCTGAGGTTTTCTTCAGCTCAATTCCCTTAGACTAGGAGACAAGAGTTAGTACTTTGGGGAACATCAGCAAAAGATAAACACCGTCGAAAGTAAAGAAGTCAAAAAAATTTCTAAACATAATGTTTGCAAAAATAAAATAAAACACTTCCAAAGTGTTAATATTTTCTTGTGCGTAGGTATACGAATATGAAATAAACTAAAACAAGAAAAAAAATCAAACTTAAGTGTTAAGTTTAAGAAAGGAAAAAGGAAGAAAATGAAAAAAAGTGTCACATCAATGTGGAAATGCAAGACGTTTCAAAATAATCCATGCCACTCTCAATTGAAAAAAAAAAAAAAAAAAAATATATATATATATATATATATATATATATATATATATATATATTTATATATTAATATATATATATATATATCTTTAATATCAAAAACCGTATTTTATGCATACTAGATACTAGAGCAACAAGGAATATTTTCCGGACATGGGTTGAAAAACTGAAAAGATATTACTAAGAGTTTAATGATAAGTTTTTTTTTTTTTTTTTGAAATGCGCAAAAATGAACGAAAAAGGGTTCAATTTAAAAAATAATGGGGGGGGGGGAGAGACTCAGACCCTACGAGAGGTCATGTCAGTCTAGTCGGGCGGAATGAAATGGTTACCGCCTTGGCTGTCGGGGACCACGGGGAAACTGGGGAATCAGGTGTACTTGCAGAGATATTTCGAACAAAAAAAAAAGTTTGTTCAAATCGGACTATTCACTGAAAAGGGTTTAAGGGACTATAGGCAGGTAAACCGAGCGACAGCCAGGAGTATTTTAACCAGGGAGGCTAAAAGAAGGAGCCTCATCTCCTTTGGCAGCGGGGCGAAAAAGTGACCGGATTATTCCATCGCCAATGGTGGCGCTAGTGGTCCATCTCTCGCAGTTCCCTCGCCTGATTTAACCGACCCCGAGTATTCGACTGGGTGGATGCCGGCAGTTAGCTAGTTTGGGGCCATCGATACGAAAAATTTGTTGGAACTCAATAATATCGCGCGGTCAGCACGATGGACCTAAAATTACTTTCTTTCTTATATTTGTTCTAGAATTTAGACATTAATTCTGTGTGTCCTCGATCTTCTTTCTCCTTAGTTCTTTTACTCCAATTAATTTATGCAGTAACTTCGATCAACCCTCTCCCCCCCCCCTCCCCCATAAATTTTGCATGATATAAGCTCATTTAAAATTAAATATTTCACAGTAATATGTGCAATAATATTTAGTTTCTTTTTTTGTTTACTTCTGCTGAAAAAGCCGTTTTTCCCCCCTTTTTTTTCTGGTGGATTAATCTTTAAAAACGATAAGAAAAAAAATAATTAATACTTTGAACATTGAAAAAAAACTGCTTTTTCGTTAGTTAATTGTGAACAATTAAAAAAGAATCTTACAAGAAAGTGCTATTTAATTCAAGCGTTAATCTAGTTTATTGCTTATATTTATCAAGCTAAGTTTCGTTTTCACTTACCATAATTACTTGGTTCTTTTATTCCAATATTTGGTTCTGTTACACCGAGTTTCTTTATCCTGCACCCCCCACCCACACACAAATTTCGTGCGATATTAGCTCATATAACTTAATATAGTTCACTGTATTATGTGCACCAATATTTAGTTTCGTTTTTGTTTAATTAATTACTTTTGCTGAAATAACCTTTTTTTTCTTTTTATTTCGTTGGATTTATCTTTAAAAACGATTAGAAAAAATATTAACACTCTGTATATTGAGAAAAAAAATTGTTTATCGTTAGTTATTAGTGAACAATTACAAATAACTAGGGGGCTATCGCCCCCTGCTCGCTATCGCTCGCCAACCCCCGGAACTGCTTACGCAGTTCCCTGTGGATCGCTTCGCGATCCATGCTCGCTTCGCTCGCTCGCTGTATGCCAATACATTAGCCTAGCTAAAATTTTCCGTAAAAATTAAAGTTGGTAATTGCATTTAGGTCACCATCCATTTAACCAATATGAAAATTACGTTCATAATGTTAATTTGTCTGCTTTAGCCAGATTTTCGACAGTTTAACTTTGCTGTATGTAAGATGACTGCCTTGGCAATGTGCACAACTTTACCATTATAGATACAAAAGTGTCTGTCATTGCTTTGGAGAGATTGCACTTCTACCTGTTGGTCCGCGGAAGGTATTTTATTTCCCTTCTACCACCCATTGGAAAACCAATGAAGGCATTCCCCTATCCGCCACCTGGGGACGCGCCCTCTAGGGGTTACAGGCTCCCCCGAGGGATGTATTTACATTATTTACACTCTTATATATTTACATATTTACACTCTTATATATTCTAATCTGAGAAAACTTCCTCATATACACAATTAAAAATGTCCCGTTTGGGAGCCACAACTGACACTGCTTCAAAAGATCTTGTTCTTGATAATGCCACATAGAGCTGGCCATGACTAAAAACAGGCTCAGAGAGCACCAAACATATTTTCTCAAACGTTTGTCCTTCTTGTTGTTATTCTGAATCCTTGCCACGTCACGAACAAAAAATGGTTTAACTAAAAACGCGAAAACTCGCCAAGGCTACTTTGCTTGCACAATACTAAAACTACTATAACCCTAAACAAATTTGGCGAAACCTTTCAGCTGAGAATAAAAGGAATAAAGTAAATTCTTTCTCGGTTATTCATTTTGAACTGAACTGTCGTACTGAAGCAGAGAATAGACGACGCTCAAAGCGCCTACGCGTTCAAAACAACATTGCCGATGAACATGATTGTGGAGCAATGTGTGAAGAATGCGAATTTTGTGGTGCTCTTTATTGGCAGAAAGAGCGTAATACTGCAAATAAATATACTAAATGTTGCCATGACGGAAAGGTGCGGTTACCGGCATTGTGTGACGCACCTGATCTGTTGAAGGAACTGCTGACTGAAAATTCCCCAGCCGCTAAAAATTATCGGCAGCGAATCAGAGAATACAACTCTGGAAATGGCTCGTCTTAAATTGGATTCAAGAACGGTTTCCTGCCTTCTTTGAGCTTTTCTTTGCTGATTAAGGTTGAAATGGGCCACAGCCCGACTCAAACTCATCTCAAAAAAAAAAAAAGTTCGTTGAGTATTCTGTGATTCAAGATTTCAAAACAACGTAGAAGTTTGTTTACATGATTTATCGGCGAAGTGTTGCCAACAGAGGTTTAGAAATTCACCCCTTCATTTGCCGGCACGTAAGAGAATTATATATATAGATGTTACAAGAAAGTGCTATTTATTACAAGCGTTGATCTAGTTTATAGCTTATATTTATCACATTGTGTTTCGTTTTCACTTACCATAGTTACTTTCTTTCTCCTCCTCCCATACATAAATTTCGTGTGATATAAGCTTACATAAAACTTTATGTATTACGTTTAGTTTGAAATTGTTGCTCTGCTCTGGATTTAAGTGAAATTTGAAGAAAAAAAAAAACAAAACATAAATATTTTGATGAAAATTATAAGTTAAACAGTTCAATCTTAATTTCAATTGAATTCTCTACATGAGTGCGTTATTGAGTTTTTCTACTACAGTGGAGTTTCTATTATTCAAGTTAAGCATATGTGAAATTTAATAAATAAGAAGAAAAAGGACATGGAAATATAACTAGAAGGAAACAAAATTAGTGATTTAAATTCCAAAACTTTAGTTGTTCATTGCTACTCTCTTTCTATTTTTTTAAATGAATAACTTTAAAATCAAGTCTTCTCGCTTACTCTTAAAATTAAATGCATAGTACTCAGAAAAATTATGAAAACCGGATCGTAATTTACGGGTTTTATTGGGAGAAAATGTTTTCAAAAGCCAGCTAAAATCATTTTTTAGTTTCATGGCAAATGAGCAGAACAGCCATATCAAAAACAATATACAAAATAGAACACAAAATTGCACAACACATAACAAGAATGAATGCTCGCTAAAGTCGTAGCAGAAATACAAATTAAACACATCGAATGCAAAATATGCCAAAAACCTAGGGTGGAGTAAAGTATTCTATGCTTCTTTGAACAGCTTTCATGGCGAAAGTAGTTTAATACTTCCAAATATACAGGTGATAGTTTTTAAAACACACTTGTTTACAATGCTTCGCTACGAGCGAAAAGATATAAGTAGTGCGAGAGATGATACTCTAGCGGCCTCTGGCGGAAGTGGAATTTTGTTGCCAAACTGCTAACATGGAGATTCGTCTCCTTCCTTTTACTCCCTGATTTTAACCATTCCAAAACCCTTACCATTTTTAATTTTTCGATATTTACTTAATTATTGTATTTATTTTTAAAAACTTTTACACGTAATTTGCAATATTTTTACGATGCAATAAGCCACTTTTAGTGTCTTTATTCTTTTTATTTTTTACTTTAACAGGAAAGTAGGCAAAAATCGAAACACTTTGGGTTGTTTCTGTTTTGACATACGGCACACGGGTAAACGCCTTTTTCACATCGGATGATTTAAATTTGTTTTGGTGCCGTCAAAGTTGCAAATTTATAAAAAACATGAAAGTTAACTGACTATTTTAACTGAATTAAGGGTAAAATTATTTTTAAGTATCGTATTTGTTTCCCGTGCTGCAATGTAAAAAAAAATTGCGCAATAAGTTTATTTTAATTTGTAATGTTTTATTTTACAGCAGTTCAAGCCTTGCCTTTTGTCTGAGGTTGATAAGATTTAGTTTTGGAGCTGTTTAAAGGCTAAGAGCGTGTCGTTTGTTGGACGGTTGACTGCAAAAGAAAATAAGTTTTAACTTTACTGGAGCAGTACTCAATGGTGCAAACACTCCAACAGTACTCTGTAGCCGCAAGCAACTGTGTAGTGTATTTGCGATTCTAGACATCGGGAACACTGGTCTTATGGTATCTGTTGCCTGCTTAATTTTACTTCCTAAGTCTGAGTTAAAGCAAACCATCGTGCCACTAAGAGTTAGTTTGTTTAAAATCACTCTCTTGGTAACGCTGTTGTTCGCATTTCAATGAACCCCCCCCCCTTTCCATTAGTTAAACTTTTGTCTAATGCCATCACAGGGGATTTCCTTTTTTTACCAAGTCCAAAGCAGTGTATCAGAAATTAATGCATATAATTAATGCAAAAAAATCAGCATGTTGGTATAAGCGATTAATTACAACACGTAACTCGAACTCTCAGACGTAAACGTGTTTTTTTTTATATATATAGCTTGTTACTAGCATTCCCGCTGGCATAAAATTATTCCAGAATAACTGTAAAGTGAAAACAGGTTTTTTTTTTTCTTTTTAAATATGAAAATTAGGTAGACTATCGTCCATTTGCATTCGCTAGCAACAAAATCTTAAATCTTCTTCATTTTCAAGTATACATTTCAAAATTAGAGAAAAAAAAAAGAGTACAACTCGGGAAACGGAAGGAAAACGTTAAAAAATATCATTGTCAAGCATAATTAGAATGCATGCTGTTAATTGCATCAAAAATGCAAATTATTCTTTAGAACTACTTTGTTAGTAATGGTATAATTCTTGGAATGCTTTCTACATATTATAAAAAGTTAAAAGAAATACTTTATAACTGTGTCAAACAAATGTAGTTTTAACAAATATATAATCTCTTGTGAATAAATATTAAGTAGTTTGTATTTAGAGAGGTATTTATTGTATGTTAGTTTACGTAGATAAAAAGATTTTAAAGCAATGTTCTTTTCTGGACAAGCACAAAGGGAAATGTTTTTCTACCATTTTGAAATGTTATATGAAAGACCATGTGAAGCAGTCTGAAGCAAAAGGATGTAAGTGGACATTTTCAAATTTTGAGCAAAACTCATTTTAATCCGTAAATTTTGATTGAAAAGTTTTGCTAAATCATGCTGTATAACATACCGTATCACGGCTCCTAATACTATATCTTTCCCGAGAACAGAAAAGAGAGGTTCACCTACCATTTGTCCTGGATATTTCCCAATTGTTAATTTTGACTCTTCCCGTTGCTTCTCAGTACCTCATATTAGATGCAGTCAATTCCAAAAACAATATATATATGTTATTTTACAGAAACTAATTTGAGATTTCTCATGTCACGTCATTGTTCCGTCACTGCAACCATTTTTTTTTCTTTCCATTCACTTTGTGAGTTGATGGAGACGTCACTGCAACGTCATCGTACCGTCGTCGCAAACTGACATTCGTAAGTTGCTCCAACCTGTAGAGTACATTAACCTTTTTTCAGAATACCGTGACAGGGACCAGAATGACATCATGTGACAGGGACCCTATCATGTGACTTTTACAGAAAGGTTTACATTTTACTGACGGTTTTTTTTCGGGTCGCAAATTGGAATACTTCCTTTTTTCCATATCCACTAGAAAAAAAAAAAGTCCGAAAAAAATATTAGGGTCTGGTGGGGGAAAGTGGTCAATGGGGTAAAGTGGACATACGTCAAATAAATGGCTATAGCTTGGAAATAAATGTTCGAATGAATGTGAAAATTTTATTTTAGAGTAGGGCAGTTAGAAACTACATTTTGAATACAAAATTTTACAACTGGCAAAATTTTATTTGGTAAAAAAAAATATTTTTCGTGAGTATGAGAACTTTTAAAATCTAAACACCTATTTTAACTTCCTTGGGAAATTTTGTTTGTTAGAATTAGGAACAGATTGACTGCACAGGAAGCTTCATACATGTCTCAAGAACTCTTACTCATTAGCATTTAGCTGAATCTATTTTAGATAATTTTTTAGAACAAATTAAGTGAGATGGGGTAAAGTGGTCATAATATTAGGCTTAACGAATATTGTTCTTCTAATGTCACTTAATCGTTAAGTATAAGGCAGATACAAATTAAATATTAGTTTTACTTAATATGCATTGTTTTTACAGTAAACGGGGTTAAATATACCGACTATATGCGTATACATAAGCATAAATACTCGTGTAGGCACGTACATAGGCGTATTCAAATAAATGCGCCATTAAATACGTATATGGGTATCTGAAAGTATCTTTTATCCATACAGCTATATATTCTACTTTACATGTATATGCTCGCTTATATTTGTATACACAAGAACACTTATATAATCAGGTATACACGTAATATACGCGTACCTACTCGAGTAGACACTTACACTTACATACAAGCATAATAAATACAAGTATACAGGGTGAGTTTAAACCCTTGAGCACATTATTAAAAGGTGTTAGAGGGGAGGATAAGAAGCAAGAATCATAAGGAACATATGGTTACAAACACAATGCTGACGCACTCAATGCACGCAAAGCCAGAAACTGATGAATGCAAAAAAAGTCACAAATTTATAATACACAAAGATAATTTTACACAACATTTTAGGTCTTAAGAAAGTTTTAAAGCGATTGATGAAATTTGCGGATTGCAGATGTAATAATGCGTCGCATTCACAGATCACTCTCTGTTGCAATAACGAGACTTTTGAAAAACTTCCATCAACCGCTGCGCCTTTGTTGCGATGCGTGTATTAGAGCTACTACAGGCCGTAACTTTAAACAACTGCTCTATATATTTCTTAAAAATGTTACGTAAAATCATCTTTGTGCAACAAATTTGTGCCCTGCTTTGCATCCGTCAGTTTCTGGCTTTGTGTGCATGTAGCGCGTCAGTGATTATAACTTCCTTATGATTCTTTGCTTCTTATCCTCCCCTCTTACACTCCTTTGATTTTTGCCCAAAATCTTAGATTCACTCAGTAGGCCGACATGTATATAAGCGTATATTCTCGTGTATACATACATATACTAGTGTATGCACGTAAATGTACTTATATGCGTCTATACAGGTATATAATCGTGTTTACACGTATACATGCGTATATACTCGTGCTTCCATATTATATGTACGTGAGTAGACACATACAAAGACGCACTGGATGTATCCACGAATTAACTCGTTTATACTCGTATATGTATGTATGTACACTTATATATGCATATATACGTCTACTCTACACATATGTACTCAAGTATGCACGTATTTTCTCGAGATACAACTGCATACGCGCATATGATGATCGTTTATACGCGTATATACTGGTATACACGTGACACGCGTATAAACGTGACACATATATACACGTGTCACGTATGTACTACACGTATACACTCCTGTAGGTAATCACACACACACATATTATATATATATATATAAATATATATATATATATATATATATATATATATATATATATATATATATATATATGCTTATATACTCGTATATACACGTATATACTTGAGTGGGCACGTGCATGCATGTATCTGAAGTATACATGTATCTACTCATATAGGATCGTGTTTACTCGTGCATAACACGATACGAATATATTCGTGTATACACGCATATATTCATGAATATACTTGTAACTATAAAAACAACCGAAATATCCAAGTTTTAGGGTTATTTATAACGGTTTTGCATCTATTTTTAACTATGACCACTTTACCCCATGCTATGACCACTTTCCCCTACCCCATGGGGTAAAGTGGTCATAAAAACATAGGGAAAAGAAAGTGCTATAAAACTACTAAAATCAATGTTTTTCTTCCTTAAATGCAATGTACCGTGTTCTTTAATAATGCAATGTAAAATAACAGCAAAAAAAGTTGAAGTGTTTTAAGAATTTGTTGTATTTATTATCCACCTAAGTTGAAAACCTACGATTTTATGACCACTTTACCCCACCAGACCCTATATTTTATTCATTTATTTTAAAGCTAAGCACGATAGGTTATTTATCATTAAAATATGAGTCAGATTCAATGACTGAAATATTTAGCTCATTCAGTTGTGCCTGAAAAAAAAAAAATCAGGCTGAATAACTGTTTTCGGGAATACAACTTTTATTGAAAATATGCACTTGACTGGAAATATTGAGTTATAGATGCATACAAAGAGATCATAAAACAATTAAAACTAAAAACAAAAAGTTCCAAAAAAGTTCATAGAATTTTGAAAAACACCTAACAATTAAATTATTCAAAGGGGGCTTGCTTTTATGTGGTAACAATACCACAGAGTTATAAGTTTTCTTTCATTTTGAAAAGTTATATCTATTTTGCTTCAATTTATGAATCAGGGAAATGGCAATGGTTTGGTTTTGATTTTTAACGCATTTTTGTAAAAAGAAAAAAAAAATCTCAAAAATGCACGTGTTTTCATCAGAACACATACTGCAATGACATTTCGGCAAAAATAAGTCTTAAAATAATTTATTAATTTAAAAAACGGGAAAAATGATGTTCACAGTGAAGAAAGAGTCCTGCTAATGCTTCACCATTAGAGCATTCACCAACATCTGCAGTCTCAAGTCGACGAAAATTAATAGGAGCAGCATTTAATGAAAATATAAATTTAAAAAGTAAGTAAAACAATTATTCATCTTTCATTTCGACATTCGTCATAAACTGTAATAGGGTGCTATTTGCAGTCTTTTCATAAGTAAATGAAACAATTACCACGAGCTGTTAAGGAACCAATTTAGAAGATTGCTACGCCATGAATAGTTAAAGCTCATTTTGCTAATGGATGTGCTACCACATTGTTTGTGGAAAATGTTTTAAAATAGGCAAATCTTTCACAATTACTTTAAGCATGAATATATTAAAAGCATGTTGTGAAACATTAAACATAAAGCATTATTATATATGCATAGTTTAATGTACTTTTTGAAACGCGTCCACGATTCAACGTATTAAAAATGCATCAAACATCAAATATACTTCTTAATTAAGATATGTAGTGTAGTGCTGTGAAATTCCCATTTCTGTAATTATCAAGCAAAACAACTACAATTAAACAAACTACTATGCGAAGATTATTGCGCATAATAATCATGTATCATAAGGTCTAAAAATTGCTTTATTTTGAGACCTGTTAACTTAATACAGAGTTAAAGAAAAGTCTTCTTTGCACTAATATTAGCGATTATAAAACAAATATAATTAAAGAAAAAATAAACGCAAAAATCAAATATTAATGTGTCATAAATATTTTCCAATTAAATGGTTACACAAACGCTTGTAAAATTGCTTGTATATGGATGTTTTTGCAGTATAATCGGTTTTCAATAAAATGACGAATCAAGCTTAATACTCAATATAAAAAAGATAAAACAATTTAAAACGCATACCATTTCTACTAAGAATAGATAATGCAAAAGAAATATGATTAAAGAAAGAAACACAACACATATTTTAAATCAATGTAAACGTTTCCTAATTAAAAGGTAATAAGAAATCCTTTATATTAGATGTAATTTGCAGTTTAATCTGTTTTTTTTAAATAAAATTACGAATTAAACTTATAACTCAATACATATGAGAGATAATATCCAGCAGATATATGCTGTTTTTAATTTAAAAATTCCAAAACTGTTTTTAAAAAATAATTTTGTTTCAACTTATCTTAAGGATATTCACATCTTTAGTGACGACAAAGACTTCAGATTTCCAAAAGATTTTGATACTGAAGCAAACAAAATCCCTTCGTTAATCTTAATATTTACTCTAAATATTTTTTTAGTAACTCGTTTGTGAGAAAATTTTTCTCACAATGGAAAAAAAAAAAAATATATATATATATATATATATATGGTAGAATCCATGTCAATTCAACAAGGGCTGTAACATGATGGACTCGGATTTTTTGAATTGAACATATGTTAAAACTCTTAAAAAATTAAGAAATACGTTTTTTTATTCTTTTTTTCCCCTAGGCCGAGATACAGGCCGCCAAAGATGGCGGTCCTCTCATGATTTCTCACTTGGGATTTTCGTCAAAATCTTTAAAGTAAATTATCTCAGGAACGGTAGAACACATTTTGTTGCGGTTTGTTTTATTTTAAAATATATTTTTTCTTGTTTAAAAACATATGCTACATTTTTAAATGTGTGCTTTAGTTTTGTTTCCACAATCTTTTGGAAAAAAAATTAAAATAATGTTTTTGATCTTTTTCAAATATGTCAATTTCAAAAATTTTAATTTTTTTGCAGTTTATTAGTACCACTGAGCACTACGCTCCCTGAAAAGGAGAACTTTAACTTTTTCGTTTAACAGATTTTTGAGGCATTTGAAAAAATGAGGGTTTTTAAGGAACTTAACTTAAGACGTTCGAACCAGTCTCTTCTCGGTGGATTTTAAAATTTCAGAGTGTCAACAGTTTCCATGTCGTACGGTTATGTGGAAAATAAAAGATTCCTCTGGTAATTCTTTGACTCTGAGTACTCTTGAAAAAAAAAATCATTTCACAGGTTAGCATCAAAGATCACCCAATCCCCTCCATCTGGTGGAGAAACCGCGCGTCAAAATTCTCGTGGTACTAGCATCCTATAATAGTGGTGCCACATTAAAGAATGGATGCTCTCTTTGAGAGTACTGCCCTAGGTTTGCAAAAGGTACAGCCTCAAACACAACCATATTGATCCAAGAAAAAAAGTACGTATTTATTTTGAATTTTGCATTTCGGCACCTTTCCACGATTTTAACGAAGTTAATATAAACATTTATTTATGTTTTTTTATATCCTCTATTTTCAGTTGTAAGTTTAGAAATATTACGATGAATAGAAATGAAAAGGCATTTTTGATAGGACAATGTAAAAACTTACTTCTAGAGAAAACAAATATTACATTTTAATAAAAAACAGATCCCGCCAAAATAATAATAATAATAATAATAATAATAAAACGTTCACGCTACTTCTCAGAAATTCAAAAAGAATTTTTCCAGTTTAGAATATTACAAAAAGTTTCTAGAAACAAATTCGAGTAGGAAAATTGAATGGAATTGGATTTGCATGCATACGATATTTTTTATCTGTAGCGTGCCCTTTCTCTTGTTGTATGAAAAGGTTAAACCTTATTGAATAAACTGCATGGCATCGCTTTCAAGTTTCCTTTAGTTGATATTTTCAGAGTTTTTATACTTCAAAATAAACTGAAAATGATTTCCTGTGCTGTATTTTATTTTGAATAAAGTAGGGAATTTTATATTCCGAACATGGTTTATTAGAAACTCAACACATTGACGCATCGTAAGGGGCAAACAATAGGTGTTTGAAACATGCTTTTGAAAGTTAAAAAAAAGTAATAAAATTTGACTGTGTAATATAAATTTTATGAGATTCAAATGAAACTAATGCTTTAGGATAAGGATGTGAAGGTTAGTTTTCGCTGACACGCAAATCTGTTTTTTTTTTTTTATTACTATTTTTATTTATTTATTTATTTATTTATTTATTTGTTTCTGTTTTTGTTTTTCTTCTTTATTTGGTCGGTAATTTTGAAAGGACTCACTTGAAAGTGCTGCACTTAAAGTATCCTGCAGCATTTTTACATACCTTTTATTCAAAAAATTCAAAAGTTATAACTCCGAAAACTATTGAGCATTTTATACGTTCCAGAGGCACACGTATGCTGTTTTCATGCTTTTTTGACCACTTTAGCCACTACCACATTCAGTAAGAAAATGAAAAATTGTTTTAAACACACGAGTATTGAAACTATATCACGAGTTTTCGTTACCAGTAAACACTTATCGCTAAAAAATTAGAAAGCTTTTCCTGCGACATCATTTTCTTAAAATATTGAAGTTTATTCTCAATAACATGCTCTCTGTATAATAAGAGTTTTAGGTTGATCCTGATGAAAAATATTTTAGCAATGCATAGTGGTTTCCTCCGTAAATTTAAAAACTATATCATGTTGGGGCTATCACGAAACAATTTTCTATATATTTCCTATAAATTCTTAACTTTTGCGTATAATGGTTACTATTAATTTTACTATAAAAAAATTATAACCCAGAGCGCAAAAGTTGGAAAAAAAAACCTCATATATATATATATATATATATATATATATATATATATATATATATATATATATATATATATATATATATATATATATATATAATATATATATATATATATATATATATATATATATATATATATATATATATATATATATATGTATATATGTATATATATATATATATATATATATATATATATATATTATATATATATATATATATATATATATATATATATATATATATATATATATATATATATATATATATATATATATATATATATATATATATATATATATATATATAATATATATATATATATATATATATATATATATATATATATATATATATATATATATATATAAATACTAGCTAATGATCGAGTAGCTCTCCTGAGGCTCAACATGATTGGGAAAGGCTTTATTGTGACAAGGCTCAACTGGATCCGGTAACTTAACTGTTTTACTGGTAATGCTGTGTCATTTCATGGGAATGAAGACACGAATAAAGTAAAGATTAAAAAACTGAAACCCGACTACGGCAAAAAACACTAAACGGTAAGAAACAAGGTAGGTGCTGTTTAATATCATCATTCTATTGAGTAAAAATAGTAATTTGATAGGTCAGATATTCCTATTTGTTTAGTTCAATTAAAATCCTCTGTCACTTTCACATTAATAACATTATAATTCAATTCAAATGCCGTTGTCGTGCGTTCCCAACTTTTTTTTTTTTTTTTTTTTTTTAAATCAACCCGCGACTACGGTATTTGAATTGCATTATGATGTTATTAATGTGAAAGTGACAGAGGATTTCAATAGAACTAAATACATAGGAAAATCTAACCTATCAAGTTACTGGTTTTACTCAATAGGACGAAGATATTAAACAACACCTACCTTGTTCCTCACCATTTAGTGTTTTTTGCCGTAGTCAGTTTTCATTCTTTTAATCTTTTACTTTATTTTAATATTTTCCGTTTTAACCTGTAATGTTTGACATAATAATAGCATGAGTAATTTACTGAAAGCATTTTAATTTGATATATAATAATTGTAAATTTAGTGTATTGCTGCTATATTAAACTGATAGACACAGTTATAATTATCAAAGATTGATCTTACTTAATAAGACTATAATGGTAAACAACACCAAACTTGTTTCTTACCATTTTTTCTCGTAGTTGAGTTATCAATAAGTTTATTTAAAACCCATGCTAAAAAAAATCGGTTTAAAAAAAAAGAAAAAAAAACAGTACACATTGACAGACCAGTAATTACCACAAATGGTCAAAATGATGGAGATAAAATATCTCAAAACGTGCAAATCCGCTGAAATTTAAAATTTTTCACGAGTCTAATTATTTCTTTAATATCAGGGATTCCTAAACGTTTCCAATCTGTAGCACCCTTCGATGAATAAGATTTATCTTGTGTCACCCTGGTCCATCTCTATTGTACTGCACTTATTGGTTGATAACATGAATACTTCACGAGAACCTTCACCTCTTCCAAATACACCCAAGGGTGCCACGGCTCCCAAGTCGGGAACCTTTATTTTATGTATTAGGTGTAGAATAAAAAATCAACAACAAGATTATTGATAGGAAATCTATGAACACACGTAAACTATGAACACGTACTGCAAGTTGTTTAATGCACAATTTTCGTGTTTGTAGTTACCTTCGCATCTTCTTTTTCAAGAGAAGTACGAGTTAGTGTGCAAAGCTAGTGTTCGTGTGTTAAGCCCAGGTGAAAAAGTGAGGCCATTCCCAAATTCTTGATATAGTACTACCGAAAGTCGCGAGATCAAAACTTCATCGTCAGCAGAAAGTCTAAATGATGATAAAGCGTTTCGCATCTTCTTTTTCAAGAGAAGTACGAGTTAGTGTGCAAAGCTAGTGTTCGTGTGTTAAGCCCAGGTGAAAAAGTGAGGCCATTCCCAAATTCTTGATATAGTACTACCGAAAGTCGCGAGATCAAAACTTCATCGTCAGCAGAAAGTCTAAATGATGATAAAGCGTTATCATCATGAGGCGAAAGTGCACGTCAAAACTATCTGATTTTATTTTACAGTACGATTTATTCCATTATAGTTTATTGTAATTTCCTGTTCTAAATACAGTTTTGTTTCTGAAGCCTAATTTATGTATTTGAGGAATTCAAGAAGGAAAATGTCATTGTGCAGCGTCATTTTTGTCCTTGTGAATTAATAAAGTTTGAAAAAAAAATAGTAGCCTAATTCAAACCATGATTGACCTTGTTAGCACTCTAGTGTCCCTATCAGGATACCGGAGGATTGAATGGAGGATATGATACTGTGATGCATATGCTGAACATATGAGGCAGTGAGAAGCAAAGGGATGTAAGTGGACATTTTAAAGTTTTGAGTAAAACGCGTTTAAAGTTAGGGTCCTAGGTAGAATTTCATTGAAATTGTTTTCTAAATCATACTGTATAACAGAATCTACCAGGGTTTCTAGTACTATCTCTTGCCCCAAGACAGCAGAGGGGTTCACTACCATTTGCACTGGTTATCTCCAAATTTTTAATTTTGCCAGTTACATCGCTTTGCTTCGCACTGCTTCATATGTTCACGGACTGCGCGCTGGAGTGAGGAAAAAAACCCCCGATAATAACAGCTTATTATTGCCTGAATTTTGACGATTTTTTGTTCGTTTCAATTGTATTAATTATGTAATTGTTGATGTTTTGTAGATATTGAATATGTATTTTTGATGACAACAAGTAATTTATCATGTTTTATAGCTTTAATAGTACCTTTTGCTGTGACTTCAGAACTAGCCTTATTGGATGTCCATGTTCCTAATAAGATCAAACCGTCTGTCTGTTAAAACTTAAACTTTCTGGTGATAATTTTTTTATCTCTCTTTTTATGAGTTTTGACAAGTGCACTGCAAATAATCAAACACTTTTTGAACACTTTTTTCACACGGACACGTGTCTCCTTTATTAGAACACTTATTTCGGAACATTTATTAGAACCGTTGTAAGATCACTTTTTAAAACATTTTTTGAACACGTACAATTGTCCCCTTTTTTAGAACACTTTTTTTGGGTCAGTTTCCAAAACACTTCTAGAAACACATTTCGGAACATATATTTAGTTCAGCATTCTTTTTAGGGCACTTTTTAAGCATTTATAGGATAGCATTAAAGTCATGTTCTTGAACACTTCACTGAACATTTTGTGGCACACTTATAGGTACAGTTTCTAGAATGCGTTTTAGAACAATTATTTAGCACTAATATCCTCTGAGGATACCTACCGCACAAGTATAAAAGAAGCTTTGAGAAATAATAAATATGCACTAAATTCGTGCTCATTTTGAGACTGCAGGCAGATGATGGTTTAGGCTTTGGATGAATCTAATTATTAGTCAGCAAAGCTACTATGAAAATTTAAAATACAATGATATTTCCAAGATAATTGAATAGCTTACAGCAGAATTGCACACGAACAATGTTTACCAATAAAAAGGTTGCAGGAAAATGTAGTGCACAATATTACTTAGTAGAGAAACTGCATACAATTAAAATATGCATTTCCATATTTTAGTTTTCAAAGCTAATCCATACTGTAAAAAGTAATCAAAAGTGTACAAACAAAGGCTCACATAACTTCAGTTTGTTGCTTCATAAATTTCATTTTCAAAAATTTTAATTTCTCAAGATCAAAATAAATTTGCCTTCATTGTTTTAATTCGTGCTACCTTGCTATTCAGTGATCTATTGCTTGGTATCTGATCAATGACCTTAAACATTAGTTGTGTTCTTTTAAAAATGTAAGTGCAGTGGAATTCTTTAATGACTAATTATTTCCTTGAATATTAACTAAAACGATGAGTGCTGGATCTGGGGGCGAAGGGGGGAGTTGGGATCCTTGCCCCGTGAGACAATTTTTGGGGGACAGCAAATTCGTTCTATTTCCGTGGGGGGGGGGGTCGTTGAAACTCAATATAAAACTTGAAGGAGAATGAGTAGGAGCATCAGTTTCAAGATTTGCCCTAGTTCCGAAAAATCGTATATCCGGCACTGACAATTATCAATTAATTATTTTTAGTTTTAGTTCCTTGCATAAGGAAGAAAAGTGTTCGCGTAAAACAAAATAAATAAAAAATTACTTAGTCGTCAGTGGCTGGCATACACTTTCAGTTTAGTAGCCCTTTTTTTACCATTAGTAGCCACTTTATTAAAAACATTTATTTATTTCTTGAATGAGGAAAAAATGTACTACATTAAAACATGAGCTGTGGAAAAGGTATTACCGTATGAGATCTAACTGAAATTCCATTCATTTGCCTTTTTTCTATCCCCCCCCTCCCGCCAAAGGGTGAGTACAAACCTTTTGTATAAGCATCCAGGTTTGTGCTTGTTTTTAAGGTTTGGATCCTGAAATTAATAATGGCTTTTATTATTGATTGAAAGGCAACATGTAATACTAAGGTTGGGATAATTATTACATTGCAAACTAATTGCTTCAAAATAGAAATGATTTGTGTATGAAAATTCATTGGTGCAAAAATTGTGTGGCCGTTTCGGTTCTTAAGACGTGACTGGTAGAGTACTCTTTTCAGCTTCCATCGTATGGCATTTAATCTCCAGATGGCGACTAAATGCCATACATTCAGGTCTAATTCAATCAGACAGTTAATATCAAGTTCATTAACTAATGCAGCTAAATTTAAAATACGCATGGGATTTATGTTTCAAACTTACGCACATAACACTGAACTGAGTTTATCAAACTTATCTAGTCATTAAACACAATATGTTTAAAATGAATTTATTTAACTTTATACATACACATTAAAAAATTTACATAACAATGCTTGAAACTATCATTCTTCTACAACAGGGTAAACCATTACCTAAAAAAAATAATAAGAAAAAGCTTTTTTTTTACAAACATAAGCTTAATTACGAGAACACAAGCAATACGTTATACATTTATTTGTAGGCTGTAGGGGAATGTGGGGCAAAGTGAAATGGTGAAATAATTACTTTTACTGCCAACAATTTCGTACTATTTTAACTATATAGTAGCACATGTACTCTATTCCAGTCAGGAAAAAAATACATCTGAAGCTTACAATTAATGATAATAATGGCAATTTTCAAAAAAGGACATTCATATTGTAATATTTTGATGTAAGTCAAAAATTATTTTTGTAAGAATAAAATGATAAAATTATTGTTACTAACATTTTAAATATTAATTGAGACCTTCTAATATTTAATGCGGTATTTTTTACTTTTTTCAGTTAATTTTAAGCTTACTTGTATTTCTAATATTGGCAAGGTGAATGGAACAAAGTGAAATAGTTTATTTCGTTTACTCACTCAATTACACTGTTCGCCAAAAAAAAAAAAAAAACCCTTCAAAATGGTTCTTACATTTCGTTGGCTGATTCTTATGCTAAATGACCCCCTGAATCCGAATATGACCTCCGTTTTCTCCCTATACGTACCAATTTTTCTTAAAGGCCCCCCAAGCTTTTTCAATTTTCCTTAGTTTTAGAGTTTTTTTTTTTTTTTTTCGAGGTGAAAGGAGCTTTATATTAACTGCTAACATAGTTTTTGTGGGCAAGAGAGGTTCAAAGTTCAAGATCATGGACACCCATAGCAAAAAAGGGAGGACTTGGGGTGTATACCCCCCACCAAATATTAGAAAACTCACGAAAAACGATTTTTTTATTCTGCTTTTTTAAAAAAGATGTTTGTAAAAAACATTTCGGTGTAGAATGAGAGTATAAGACTCTCTTCTATGACTCCTATGTCCAAAAAAATTTTCGCGATGTAAAAAAAAAGTAAAAAAAAAATCTGTCTCATGAATGTCGCACTTTGCATACGAGTTGAATCGCAGTTTTCATTCAAACAGATATTCTTCTGGCTGATTCTTATATAAAATGACTCCTTGTTTCCAAATACGACCATATTTCCCCCCTCACGCCCCCTTTTTAAAACCTCCCCCTCCCCTGATTCAGAGCCATTTATTGTTTTAAATTTTGAGGGGAAAATGAGCATTACAATAAACGTAAACATTATTCTGAATGACTAGAGATGTGCAAAGTTCTAAATCTTGTGCATATATAGCAAAAAAAAAAAAAACTTGCCCCCCCCCCCCCCGAATAAAAAGGGGGGGGGGGGTAGTTGTACAAAAATCGGTACATGTAGGAGGATAACGGAGATCCTTTTTGGATTCAGGGGGTAAATTTGCAGAAGAATCAGGCGGATTAGCTTCAGAAGCATTTGAGAGTGATTTTTGCTGCACAGTGTGTTTGGAGGGGTGCCCCCCCCCCCTGTTTTCCTTTTTGCTACATTTGCATAAGATTTTGAGCTTTGCACATATCTAATCATTCAGAATTATGTTTACTGTTATTGTAATGCTCTTTTCCCCCTTCAAATAAAAAAATGGCAGGGGAGAGGAGGGGGTAGGTTCTAAAAAGGGGGCGTGATAGGGAGAAAGATGGTCGTATTTGGAAACAACGGGACATAGGGGTCATTTTACATAGAAATCAGCCAGAGGAATGCCTTTTTGAATGAAGACCTGCGATTCAACTCGTATGCAACGTGCGACATTCACATGATATTTTTTTTTTACGTCGCGAAAATTTTTTTGGACATAGGAGTCATAGAAGCTTAGTCTTATACTCTCATTCTGCTCGAAATTTTTTTTTACAAAGAAGCTTTTTTAAAAAATCAGAATAAAAAGATCGTTTTTCCTGATTTTTCTTTTATTTTGAGAGGTTATACTCCCCCCCCCCCAAAGTTCCCCTTTTTGCGATCGGTGTCCATGATCTTGAACTTTGAACCTCTCTTGCCCACCAAAACAATGTTAGCAGTTAATATAAAGCTCCTTTCACCTCCAAAAAAAAAAAATTAATTGCTCTAAAACTAAAGAAAATTGAAAAAAAACTTGGGGGTCCTTTAAAAAAAAATTGGTACGTATAGGGGGGGGGGAATGGAGGTCATATTAGGATTCAGGGGGTCATTCTACATAAGAATCAGCCGACAAAATGTCAGAAGCATTTTGTAGGTTTTTTTTTTTTTTTTGCCGCGCAGTGTTATTTACAAAATCACTTACGGATTCATTTATTAATTTATTTACATTTCTTCATTCATTAATTTACTTATTTATTCATGCCTTCACCCATTTTCTTATTCATTTACTATTTTATACGGTCATTTATTTTTCTTCATGTATTAAGCATTTTATTTATTTAAGTATTCGTTCATTGTTTCATTATCTTTTTGTTATTCATTATACCCTTCTTTTAATCATTCATTTGAACAAATACATTTTTTATGAGTGAATAGAACATTTTTCATTCAGAAAAATATTTTATTTTTCACTCTTTCTATGAAAAAAATAAAGGGAAAAATTTCCACTTTTTTTTAATGTTCTTTCTTTGTAAAGTGTAATTTTCAAAAAAAAATTCCAATTTGTTCATTTAAAAAAAAATCTAGCCAGCTTAGCAATTTCACTTTACCCCACATTCCCCTACTATTTTTTCTATAATAATAATTTTTCCGAAAAAAGCCCCTGTATACCTGTCTTCCTCCTTTTCTCTTTACATCATCAAAATTAGCTAAAATGTTTTAGACGCATCAGTTTTTTCAATTTTCCGGATACCACCCCCCCCCCCCTCCAACCAGAGTTTCCTTCCTCTAACATCACCAAAGATAGTTTTAAACTATACTTTAAAAAAAAAAACATTTTCAAAATATTGTGGTTAATAATACCCTTATTCCTCAAGTTACCTTACAAAAATGTTTTTAACACTTAAGCTTCAAAATATTTTCAGCTGAAATGAACCCCGGAACATAAAACCCAAAGTTCCTTAAAAATGCCCTAAATGTGCAGTTTTAAAACTGCATTCTTACATTTTTTCCTAGAGGTATCTTCCCCCCTCTCCATACTTTTCCCCATCTTTACATAATCAAAGACAGCTTAAACATATTTTAGACTAGATAAATCTCCGAGGGAGATCTCCCTACGTCCTTTCCAGAACTGTAAAAATGGTTTAAACCTGCGTTACTAATATTGAATTCGGCATTTTTCTCAGAAAAAGGTCTGATATTTCCTGTTTCCTCAGTCTGTGGTCACCCTTAATCTGTCTCTCAATGTGAATGAGCATATAACAACTAAATTACAATTGAAATAGTTTTTGCTCTGCAACAGACATCACGTTTAGTTATCCAACAATTTTTACTAAGTCTTTCATAGAACTTTTCATGGTTCAAAAAAAAAAAATGTTTTTGTGTTTACGATATCAGGTTGTACCTGTTTGCAAAGAACTAAAGGTTTTTTTTCAAAGAAATAAAGGGGGAATTTTTTTATTCACATGTTTTTTATCACACAGCAAATTAAAAAATGGGATTAAAGAAAAAACTAATCGGAAGAAACAATAATAAAAGAAAAAATTAAGCATTTTTTTTCTGAACTAGCGGTTTTAACTATTTTTGTGTCATGACCCCATTTTTAAGAACACGAGACCCGATACGTGTATAGTACGTACTCAAAACACTCATTTATGTAAGGCTTCCTGTTTGCTCTAATTGCTTTAATGATTTCAAAAATTTGACTAAGATACTTAGTAAGATTTTTAGCTAATGTTTTGAACTCAGATTATTCATTCAAACAATACTTTGCTTGACATTTCTACAAAACATCGATCATGAAACTCAAATTTCATGATTTTTTCAACAGCAACAGATAATAAAATTAACTATCCATAAATAAGATGCTAAATGGTACGCAATATTTTATCCTCAAAATTTAAGATAAAATTAATTGATATGAAACATTAGACAATATATTTTGTCAAACATCATTACTTAAAAGGATCTTGATCTCTGGACCTAGGTTCGAATCTCATTCATACTATTAAGGTAGATTTTGATCATATTCAAGTTTATCCTAATCTAAGCCGCAGAACCTCCAGCGATTCATTCTTTTTCGGTTTGTTAAACCAAAAAGTTGTGCACAAGATGATCGATCTTATGGGATGTTTACAAGCAAAAATACTAACGTATCAAAAAATTGCTAACCAGAAAAATAAAATCACCTGAACTATTTGTAAAAACAAAAAGTAGATGACAGAACTTATAAAAAGCATTTAGATGAAAGAGATGCTTTTTTTTAAGATTGAAATTGAACAGCGTAAGAAATGTCCTTCGACCTTCATTAGAAACGTTTTTGGGTCATAACCCGTAGTTTAGGAGCCCTTGTTCAAGCCTCTAATTTCGATACTCTTAAAAAAGTCTAAATCGAAAGATAAGGACAGGAGCCCTAAATCAATCGTCAAGTTTCAAAATTAGAATCGTAACACGTTAGTCTTAACGTAACCACACAGTTTTAAAACACAGGATTTCATTTTATTTCAAAATTTAAGCGGTATGGTAAATTATTAGTTTATTTAAAACATAAGTATGAAGCTCAGTAAATGTACAAATACAAAAATTATCTGTAAAGAACATAAAAAAGGAATGTGGCGTACCTTTTGAGCATTCAAAAATATCACGAAAATGATTGCGGCTGATCCAGATTGTTTACAAACATGGTGTAGCTAAGAAAGCAGTGATTTCACAAGCACTCTCAAATCTGCGCGCTATGTGTTCTCAAGTGTATTCCCAAACTTCGGCTAAATAGAGATTCCCAGCAAAACACATTCGGTGCACTTTTGGAACGTTTTCTTTAAAACGGAACGGATTAGTAAAACATTTCAGCTTCATTTCTTTGTACATAGCACATTCGAAATACATTTTAGCACATATTCAGGCAACTGGAACACTTAAAGAGTTTCAAATGTGTACCGATTATTTGCAGTGTGTGCAAAAGTTGGAGCCAATTTAATCATAAATGAACAAGTAGTGGACCACGAACCTTAAGATTGCTTTATTTGTCACCCTTACCTTAAAAATAACGCAAAAAGAAAAGTTTCAAATAAATAAATATTTTTCAGAAGCAATTCGTTTGGTATGATTTTGTATTTAACATGTACGAAACGTGTCCACCGCAAATATTCATCTACAATATCATGACAGTAATACTGTACGTCAGCGTCATGCTTTAGTCACATGAGTGGACACTCACGGTAGAGCTCCCAGTATCCATTTTTTTAACTGGACAATGCTCGGTCCCACAGCAAAGATGTCAAGGGATTGTCTATTTCAAATTATCAACTTCTCTGGCCTGCGCAATGCTCTGACTTATCACAAATCGAGCAGATCTAGGATTATTTGTGACAGTAAATTTGACAGCATATGATTTAGGTCGAATTAGAGGCTCGTTTATAGTAACTGTATAGTGAGATAACGAAAGACATCGCACGAGATTGCTACGCCTCAATGCTCGGCTGTATCACTTCGTACATTCACACTGGAGGTGGCTTATCAGGGAGTTTGAAGCTCCATTCATTTGGGATTTTTCCAGCAATAAATGATCGTTTTGATTTTATTTTTATCACTTTTTAATTACAATATTTCCATCACATGTGTAAAATTGCGTTTCATTCTGACTACTGTTTCTTGGCATTTGCATTTTGTGCTTCCAGCAGTGTATATAACATGTATTGCGTAATTGGTTCATTTTGAAAAACAAGAATAGAAGGTTTCAGACTGTAATTATTAAATATCTCAATCTTTCGCTTTTCTAAATCAAATTAATTTATTCGAAACTGCAAGACAATAAAAGGCAAGGCTATCGTTTTAACAAGTAAATATGTCATGGCACAAAAAGGGAAAATAAATTCGAATGTGCGCTCTTTCATAAACCAATAATAGATTTGAAACGCTTAATTAAAATATTTGACAGTGACCTGCTAATTACAATCGTAACTTTGTCGGAAATAATTGTGTTAGACAACCACTTTTTTATGATTACTACAAAACATTTACTACAAAAGCATAACTAATTCATGTTCAATTAAACACTGTATTACAAATCTTGTGGGGTAATATTTGTTGCTGATAGAAATCCATTCAGAAGGCTATAAACCTGAGAACACTGAGATTTTATCGCCCTTTTTACGATGCTAAGCAAGAATGCGATTTATTACCAGCCAGCAAAAATGAATTTACATAAGTAAGCTTTCGTAGTTAAAAACCACCATTATGTGCAACATTGAAACTTTACTCGTGTAATTTCTTGTTCAAACAATGTTTTGCGTTGTTTGACTTGCTTTTTTTCATGGATGCACATCATATCTTTAAAGACAATTTTGAACATTCAGTACTTATTTTTTTATCCTCGACAAATTGCCTTAATCTATACTGGAATGTAATTTCAGTCTTTTCGTTGAAAAAATAAATAAGTTATTTATTAAAACTAGCGGTACCGCACGGTACATGGTAGAAAATTAAAAGGGCATTTGTTCCCTTGTGCATTTATGGGTAAATTCTCTTATGCATTATTAGTGTTTTTTTTTTTTTTTTTAAGACGTCTACCTATTTACAGTAGACTGAAAATTTGACACCAATGTGATTGCTAGATGATTAGTATTTTTTTTGTCAGCAGCGGTATTTTTTACGAGAAAAAGGCAAAAGAAAGCAGGAACACATGTGCATGTAAAATGTGGTTCAATATTTTTGGCGCTCGTTGAAAGTGTTCAATTCAGCGATTTCGGAGGAAGTGGGGAGGGCAACAAACGCAATAAGCAAATTAAAAGTTATACAATGTACCAAGTATCCAGGAGTTAAGCGCCAGTTTTGAACTGAAATTTATTTTTTATTGCAAGCCAAAAATAAAATTAAAAAAAAAACTTATTTCGCCAACGCTTTATTATAGAAACCCATGTTTCTTTTGCTCTCACAACCGCTTCTTAGAACAATTGATTCACATGTACAGTTGCGTGTTCTTCAATATCCAAATAATATTTTATTTCCACCCAGTCCACATAAACAAAGATTTCGAAATTATCCAATTCGTTGGTCACTGTTTCTGTCGTAGGTCCACATTCTTTTCTCCTGTCATTAGTTCGCATTGATCTCTAACGTCATTGTGTGCTAAAAACATGATGATTTGACTCATCCGGAAAATACGTTATCTTTCCACCCTTTCCAATTAAACCAAATTTAAAGTACTATGATAATTACTTCGAGAAGAAACATCGAGTAGAAAACATTTCTCAACGAAATCGGATCAAAAGTTTTCGAGTTTACCCAATACATACGAATTTGAAATTTGTGTTTTATACTTATAAAGCTATTTATGTACATTATTTTCTAAAACAAAACTGCGAAAGTGCTATTAATTATAATTTAGGTATAATTAACCAAGCAGCAGTGTAAAAACTACACAGATCCTAATCATAGCGTATCGGAAGCTGTCAGGTTAGTTTTGCCACTAATACAATAACTCTGACGTAATTCATTTCTTTTTTTTTTAAACGTAACAGATGATATTTAATTAATTTATCTAGTCAAAATGCATTCTAAATATTACAAGTAGGCTTATAAAAGGAAAAAAAATGAACAAAAGAGGCAGAAATCATTACGATATAATTGTCAAAACTGGTTACTTAAAAAAAACATAATAACATAATACCGATACTAAGAATTTTAATAAAAATTATTCAACATAGTTTCAATAGTGTTCAGACGTAGTTTTCAAAAATGTGTTTGCTTCGCTAAATGGGAGAAAAAAATCCATAGTAACGATGATAATAATGTTTAAAAAAAATTGTGTTCAAACGTAGTTTTTGCAGACGTGCTTGTTTCTTTGAACCAAATAATAATAATTATTATAAGAATAAAAATATAAATAAATAGTAAAAAAAATAATTAAGTTAAAATATTAATGTTTTTGTGCTTTTAAAATTATAATTAGTTCAAATGGTAGGAGATAAACTGCGTTATTTGGGTGCAAAAGATGGTGTAGGTGCTGCGAAACCAAAACTTTGCACATGCTTTACTTAAATCTTGAAAAGATCTACTTACATTCCTAAGTTCCCCCTGCCTCAATCTTAATGTTTTTTTTTTTTTTTTTTGAGCAATCACGATTGCTTATTGCTTTCATTTGACCGTCCTTTATGCTGTGGTTTCTTTTTCAGCTTGGCTCCTTTTCTGCAGCATCACCGCCCGCCGTCCTCTGCAGGCGCGGCTGTCCCCCGGTCCTGAGCTATCCGCTTCTCCTGGTCGGAGGCGTCCATGTCCACACACGTACGCTCACACACATACAAACACACGAATTCACCTACATACACTCACACACGCCTACGTGCATACACACAGGTCTACGCGCACAAATAAGCCTACAAACACACACAAACCTACACACACACACACACACAACTATGCACACGTAACCGCCCGGGAGGAGGGGACAGGCTTAGGGGACAGGAACCGTTTCTAGAAACAATAACTAAAATGAGTAGGGTCGTGTCGCTGTTCGTGATTGCGAAAAACATAATTTGAATTCAAAATTCAGAATTCAAATTAATTTTCTTTCTTTTTTTTTAAAAAGAATTAAACAAACTGCCATGCAGCAGATTAAAACAAGATAATGCATTTTTTTTTTTTTGAGTCTAAATAAAGTATAACTTGCTCTTAACGAAACTTTGCTTGTTATAATCGTGTTTTAAATGTTGAATAACAGTAAAAAAAGTTAATAGTATTAACCCTTTTACATTTTACTTTGAATGAAAAAAAAAAATAAATCGGCTAAAAATCCACTATTTTCTAGAACTGTTATTTCATTAAATCACTACTTTCTTTTCAATGAATTCAATTTCAGGAAGAAAAAAAAAGAAGGAGGATCTATTCTAATCACAAAACTATAGTAGAGTGCAGGAAATAACTTTGAAAACGGAGTCAAGAAAAATTGGAAAGAACGGCAGGCAATATCGAACTGGTTGTTTAATTAAATGGAGTTTTGGAATCGCCTACTATTGTATTCCTTAATTAAATTCGTCTTTGGAATCTTATGGGACCATTTTTTTTTATTAATGTTACATAAAGTTTTGGATATCTATTTAAATTTTCCCATCCAAACTCTTCTGAAAATATTGGATTTTTTTCTGAATTTAGTTCTAAAATTAATTAAGTTAGTTTTTCATTAAGAAAATAGAGCTATGTGCTTCAATCAGAAAGTTAATTAACCATAGTTCATGTAGTTTGCGTTGTGTTTTGTTGCCTTAGTTCTTAATATATATTTCGAAAAAAAATACGCAAGTTGATTAAAATGTCCCGCACGGATAGCAAAAAAAAAAAAAAATTAAAGAAACAATTTAAGATGAAAACGTAATTCTCTCACCGGTTCATTGTTAGCTAAAAACATGTAAACACCGCTAACTTCCAAGAATACAACTGTTATCAATAAACTACTTGAAGCGCTGCGAGAGGGTGTTGAGGATCAATCAGTCCCCAGTACTTCAGGTTTTAACACGTATTATAATTTACACATATTAATATGAGGTTTTACATTTATACAGGGTGTTTCAGTTAAATATTTCAAAACTTCTAAGACCTGACGACTCGAAGTCATACGGCAATGGGGAGTCGGAAATGGTTTTAAAACTCGGGGTATTTTTTGATGTGCCGGGAGTATTCCAGACAGTTCGGAGTCCCATGCGCCAAATATGTGAGGTTTGCATTGTTGCCTCTGGAAAAAACTTCGTACACTTACTTCGACCCATGTACCTTTTGCTTTTTTACGCGTAAAATTAAAAATATTTTTCACTTACGGTCTTTTTACTTCTTTTTTCAAAAAAGGAAGTATTATATTCGCGAAAATATTTTCTCTCAAAAATCGACCTTAATTTCCATTTTGCACACCCTCGAATGAATGTTGAGTTTTTCTTCGACTCGACCAAACGTGGATAAGTGCTTAAGAACGTATAGACACGCGAAATATCCATTTTGACAATTCCCGAGTTAGTAACAACGAGGTTTCTCGTGACGTCTGTATGTACCTATGTATGTATGTGCAGATATGCGTATGTGCGTATGTATGTCGCATAACTCAAGAACGGTTTGTCGTGTGAAAGTTGAAATTTGGTACGTAGACTCCTAGTGGAGTCCAGTTGTACACCTCCCCTTTTGGTTTCATTCGGGTGTTTCTAAGGGGGTCTTTTGACCCTTTTTGGGAGGAAATCATTGTTAATTTCGATGTAAACTCAAGTGGTGTTACAAATTGGCAGACACTTGGCGATATATCGCCAGTCTTTTGATCGCCAAGTTTTGTCGCCAAGTTGGTGACAAATTTGGCTATTTTAATTTTTTTTTTTAAATCTGGTTTCAATTTGGCCACTTTTGGCGATATTTAGACAGTGAACTATTGAATCACATTAAAATTACCAATAATGGGAAAATTACATAAAATTGGAGTAAAAGGAAGTCATGTGAGGCACACATCAGCTCGTTTTTATGATGCTTTGTACATCACCGCTTCAGGAAAGCATTTCCGACCCCACATTGCTATATGATTTCTAGTCGTCAGGGTGCCCCCCCCCCACACCCTTCTTAATAGCTCTGAAACGTTTAACTGAAACACCCTATATAAGGGGCTGTCATGACCATAGGCTTATTCCGGGAATTTTAAGCGAAAAGTTAATGGAATGAGCGCCAAATATAGCCAGATTATAACAAATTAAGCATATTTAAACATTAAAATTATCACAATTCACAAATTCTAATTATTTTTATTTTTTTCAATTGTTAGTCTCAGCTCAACATTTCATTAGATTAATTAAAATTCAGCTTTCATGAAAATACTTACATTTATAAATTTTATCACGGGGGCAAGATTAAAAAGTTTTTTTTTTTTTCAAACCCTTCATTCATTGGTTCAGAGAACTTTAAGAGGTCAATTACGCTCAATTACCTTACGCGAACTTTTCTTCAACTATGTTACATGTTGACCCTAAATATTTTACCTCAGTGAGTAAAGTGTAATAAAAGCGATGCATGCGGAATATATTAGGCATGAATAATTCAATGGTTGCTTTTTTAAAATTCATACTGATGGAGGAACGCATCATAGAGATATTCATTATGCTGGGTAATTACTTGAAGTTATTAATAGACATTACTAAATGTTTAAATTATAACATAAGGGCTTTGTACAGTTACGCAGGAGGATTTTTTAGTGTTCTTTACATCGAAATTAATTAAAGCTGCGTT